>NC_136063.1:1691797089-1691997089 GCF_964261635.1 Lissotriton helveticus | reverse complement strand
TAGACCACCAGGGAGCCCAGTGCCATGCAGCAAAAGTTCATACACTGCTTTCCGAATGACAAAGCTCATGGGGGCTGAAAGCTTATTTTTCTCTACAGCACATATGAATCAGAAATTGAAAAAATCCTCATAATGCCACCCGACTGTCTGTCACTTCCAAGCACAGGCCATCCTCTCCCCCTTGCTACTGAACCGATGAATTCCTGTACAATCTGGATCCACGGGAAAACACAAGAGGGACACCTAGTGGCTGCTGATGGCGCACAGACAGCTGGAACACTTTCTCAACCCTGTCTCGTTATTCAGCTTGCTGGAAGAATACATTGCTCTTAAGCGATTCAAGAGTGCAAGGGAGAAGAGTGCTCCAAAGTAGATGTATGCATCACAGCAGGGGTTTCCAGCAATTTACCTTTCTGGTGAGCTGGTACTGCACTTTACACACACATAGAGCACCAGACTGGGTGGAGGAGTGCGTGCGCATAAAGGTGGCTGAGGGCAATGGGAGCAAAACAACCTGGGGAACAGGGGACCCAGTCCCTTTCCTCCTCTTTCGTTCATGGGTAGGGGTACCTTTTTAAAGACCTTCGTTTAAAAAAAGCTACTGGGACAAAACACTCAAATCTATGCTTTAGAGGTATCTTCCCTGACCGGGAATCGAACCCGGGCCGCGGCGGTGAAAGCGCCGAATCCTAGCCACTAGACCACCAGGGAGGAGATGCACTTGTGTGCTTGCCTTGCTCACCACCTTATTGTGACTAAGCTAACTCCAATATAAAAATTGCCCGTAAAGTCCGAGTGGGAGAAAGTTAGGTGTCACACAGTGTGTTTGTCATAAGCAATTACCTTTAGCCTCCTGCAAAAGCCTTTTAACTCCGCAAACAGCTCTTGCTGGACAGCCGGTGCTGCAGCAGCCAGCAGAAAAAGGGAGTTGAGTAAAGCTGGGCCTTGGGTCTCACCAGGGTGGCCGAGTGGTTAAGGTGTTGGACTTAAGATCCAATGGACGTTTGTCCGCATGGGTTCGAGCCCCATTCCTGGTATGGGTTTTCAGCTGCTTTGTAAGAAAGTGCAGATGCTTTTGAAAAGCATTTTCCTGCGCCCTTCCACTGCCCCTCTCCAACAGTCCCCATTCAAGTCTCAGCTGTGGGGTCTGCTGCTATTCTGCTACCAGCATGGATGCTTCCCAAAGCAATGCAGTGCCATCTACGCAGATCCCCTGCTTAGAGAAATACACTTCCTATATCTTTTCCCACTGAAGGGAGCAGGAGGAAGTACTTGCTTCCTGGGGAACATGGGTCTGCCCCTGGAATTTTTTAACCCGGCTCTTGCAGATTTCTCCCCTTTTTTGATTTCACCTACAAGCTCTCCCTTGCCAGAGGAGCAGGATCTGCTGATGCAGGCCCGGCTGGCTCAAACGTGCAAAGGCTTTTCCCCAAACCTCTGGGGGAAAATTGAGGAGAGTTCCCTGCCCCCGCCTCCTCTCGCCTTCCGAACGGGCTTCCAAACGGGCAATGCCCTGACGGGTCCCCCACAACCCGTCCTGCCCACAGCCACACCCCTGTATAAGAGGGTGACCCATGTCCCTCACCCTCCATGTTCGAACGGAAGGCACCGTCTGTCCTGAGGGGTGTACCAGACAGGCATCTCTCCAGCCAGGCAGACCCCTGCAGCACCCGTTAAGCTCCAAAGCCTATACATTCCCAAGATGCCACAGGTCAGTATGCAAATCAGACTGCCCTGGCCACACCCTCCCTGTGGCTGGCCTCTGCTTTTTTCCGTACGTGCAGCTCAGTTTTTTCTTACCCAGATCCAGACTTCCATTTTAGCAAAAAGGTGGGTTGCAATGGGTCCAGGATGCCATTTGGAAACAAAGCCTGCAGGCCTGTCAAAGGAGACTTCCTGCCGCACGCCATGTGGTCAGAAGCCTACAAAAGGAATTGCACTTTGGAATACAGGGTCTCACTTGCTCAAGAGCCTTGCACAAGTGACTTTCCTCCCGCTGTGGAAAGCAGCTATAAAGGGACCTTGCGAAAATGATATTTGGAGCTATACTGCGTGATGCTAGGCAAACTGTGAGTCAGAAAGCAACTTCATTTTGAGAAGCCCGCGACCTACGGGAAGGAAAAGTTTTCAAGGGCAGAAGAAGGACTTTTCCCTGACCGGGAATCGAACCCGGGCCGCGGCAGTGAGAGCGCCGAATCCTAACCACTAGACCACCAGGGAGCCCAGTGCCATGCAGCAAAAGTTCATACACTGCTTTCCGAATGACAAAGCTCATGGGGGCTGAAAGCTTATTTTTCTCTACAGCACATATGAATCAGAACTTGAAAAAATCCTCATAATGCCACCCGACTTTCTGTCACTTCCAAGCACTGGCCATCATCTCCCCCTTGCTACTGTACCGATGAATTCCTGTACAATCGGGATCCACGGGAAAACACAAGAGGGACACCTAGTGGCTGCTGATGGCGCACAGACAGCTGGAACACTTTCTCAACCCTGTCTCGTTATTCAGCTTGCTGGAAGAATACATTGCGCTTAAGCGATTCAAGAGTGCAAGGGAGAAGAGTGCTCCAAAGTAGATGTATGCATCACAGCAGGGGTTTCCAGCAATTTACCTTTCTGGTGAGCTGGTACTGCACTTTACACACACATAGAGCACCAGACTGGGTGGAGGAGTGCGTGCGCATAAAGGTGGCTGAGGGCAATGGGAGCAAAACAACCTGGGGCACAGGGGACCCAGTCCCTTTCCTCCTCTTTCGTTCATGGGTAGGGGTACCTTTTTAAGGACCTTCGTTTAAAAAAAGCTACTGGGACAAAACACTGAAATCTATGTTTTAGTGGTATCTTCCCTGACCGGGACTGGAACCCGGGCCGAGGTGGTGAAAGCGCCGAATCCTAGCCACTAGACCACCAGGGAGGAGATGCTCTTGTGTGCTTGCCTTGCTCACCCCCTTATTGTGACTAAGCTAACTCCAATATAAAAATTGCCCGTAAAGTCCGAGTGGGAGAAAGTTAGGTGTCACACAGTGTGTTTGTCATAAGCAATTACCTTTAGCCTCCTGCAAAAGCCTTTTAACTCCGCAAACAGCTCTTGCTGGACCGCCAGTGCCGCAGCAGCCAGCAGAACAAGGGAGTTGAGTAAAGCTGGGCCTTGGGTCTCACCAGGGTGGCCGAGTGGTTAAAGCATTGGACTTAAGATCCAATGGATGTTTGTCCGCATGGGTTCGAGCCCCATTCCTGGTATGGGTTTTCAGCTGCTTTGTAAGAAAGTGCAGATGCTTTTGAAAAGCGTTTTTCCTGCGCCCTTCCACTGCCCCTCTCCAACAGTCCCCATTCAAGTCTCATCTGTGGGGTCTGCTGCTATTCTGCTACCAGCATGGATGCTTCCCAAAGCAATGCAATGCCATCTACGCAGATCCCCTGCTTAGAGAAAAACACCTCCTATATCTTTTCCCACTGAAGGGAGCAGGAGGAAGTACTTGCTTCCTGGGGAACATGGGTCTGCCCCTGGAATTTTTTAACCCGGCTCTTGCAGATTTCTCCCCTTTTTTGATTTCACCTACAAGCTCTCCCTTGCCAGAGGAGCAGGATCTGCTGATGCAGGCCCGGCTGGCTCAAACGTGCAAAGGCTTTTCCCCAAACCTCTGGGGGAAAATTGAGGAGAGTTCCCTGCCCCCGCCTCCTCTCGCCTTCCGAACGGGCTTCCAAACGGGCAATGCCCTGACGGGTCCCCCACAACCCGTCCTGCCCACAGCCACACCCCTGTATATGAGGGTGACTCATGTCCCTCACCCTCCATGTTCGAAGGGTAGGCACCGTCTGTCCTGAGGGGTGTACCAGACAGGCATCTCTCCAGCCAGGCAGACCCCTGCAGCACCCGTTAAGCTCCAAAGCCTATACATTCCCAAGATGCCACAGGTCAGTATGCAAATCAGACAGCCCTGGCCACACCCTCCCTGTGGCTGGCCTCTGCTTTTTTCCGTACGTGCAGCTCAGTTTTTTCTTACCTAGATCCAGACTTCCATTTTAGCAAAAAGGTGGGTTTCAATGGGTCCAGGATGCCATTTGGAAACAAAGCCTGCAGGCCTGTCAAAGGAGACTTCCTGCCGCACGCCATGTGGTCAGAAGCCTACAAAAGGAACTGCACTTTGGAATACAGGGTCTCACTTGCTCAAGAGCCTTGCACAAGTGACTTTCCTCCCGCTGTGGAAAGCAGCTATAAAGGGACCTTGCGAAAATGATATTTGGAGCTATACTGCGTGATGCTAGGCAAACTGTGAGTCAGAAAGCAACTTCATTTTGAGAAGCCCGCGACCTACGGGAAGGAAAGGTTTTCAAGGGCAGAAGAAGGACTTTTCCCTGACCGGGAATCGAACCCAGGCCGCGGCAGTGAGAGCGCCGAATCCTAACCACTAGACCACCAGGGAGCCCAGTGCCATGCAGCAAAAGTTCATACACTGCTTTCCGAATGACAAAGCTCATGGGGGCTGAAAGCTTATTTTTCTCTACAGCACATATGAATCAGAACTTGAAAAAATCCTCATAATGCCACCCGACTTTCTGTCACTTCCAAGCACTGGCCATCATCTCCCCCTTGCTACTGTACCGATGAATTCCTATACAATCGGGATCCACGGGAAAACACAAGAGGGACACCTAGTGGCTGCTGATGGCGCACAGACAGCTGGAACACTTTCTCAACCCTGTCTCGTTATTCAGCTTGCTGGAAGAATACATTGCGCTTAAGCGATTCAAGAGTGCAAGGGAGAAGAGTGCTCCAAAGTAGATGTATGCATCACAGCAGGGGTTTCCAGCAATTTACCTTTCTGGTGAGCTGGTACTGCACTTTACACACACATAGAGCACCAGACTGGGTGGAGGAGTGCGTGCGCATAAAGGTGGCTGAGGGCAATGGGAGCAAAACAACCTGGGGAACAGGGGACCCAGTCCCTTTCCTCCTCTTTCGTTCATGGGTAGGGGTACCTTTTTAAAGACCTTCGTTTAAAAAAAGCTACTGGGACAAAACACTCAAATCTATGCTTTAGAGGTATCTTCCCTGACCGGGAATCGAACCCGGGCCGCAGCGGTGAAAGCGCCAAATCCTAGCCACTAGACCACCAGGGAGGAGATGCTCTTGTGTGCTTGCCTTGCTCATCCCCTTATTGTGACTAAGCTAACTCCAATATAAAAATTGCCCGTAAAGTCCGAGTGGGAGAAAGTTAGGTGTCACACAGTGTGTTTGTCATAAGCAATTACCTTTAGCCTCCTGCAAAAGCCTTTTAACTCCGCAAACAGCTCTTGCTGGACAGCCGGTGCTGCAGCAGCCAGCAGAAAAAGGGAGTTGAGTAAAGCTGGGCCTTGGGTCTCACCAGGGTGGCCGAGTGTTTAAGGTGTTGGACTTAAGATCCAATGGATGTTTGTCCGCATGGGTTCGAGCCCCATTCCTGGTATGGGTTTTCAGCTGCTTTGTAAGAAAGTGCAGATGCTTTTGAAAAGCATTTTCCTGCGCCCTTCCACTGCCCCTCTCCAACAGTCCCCATTCAAGTCTCAGCTGTGGGGTCTGCTGCTATTCTGCTACCAGCATGGATGCTTCCCAAAGCAATGCAGTGCCATCTACGCAGATCCCCTGCTTAGAGAAATACACCTCCTATATCTTTTCCCACTGAAGGGAGCAGGAGGAAGTACTTGCTTCCTGGGGAACATGGGTCTGCCCCTGGAATTTTTTAACCCGGCTCTTGCAGATTTCTCCCCTTTTTTGATTTCACCTACAAGCTCTCCCTTGCCAGAGGAGCAGGATCTGCTGATGCAGGCCCGGCTGGCTCAAACGTGCAAAGGCTTTTCCCCAAACCTCTGGGGGAAAATTGAGGAGAGTTCCCTGCCCCCGCCTCCTCTCGCCTTCCGAACGGGCTTCCAAACGGGCAATGCCCTGACGGGTCCCCCACAACCCGTCCTGCCCACAGCCACACCCCTGTATAAGAGGGTGACCCATGTCCCTCACCCTCCATGTTCGAACGGAAGGCACCGTCTGTCCTGAGGGGTGTACCAGACAGGCATCTCTCCAGCCAGGCAGACCCCTGCAGCACCCGTTAAGCTCCAAAGCCTATACATTCCCAAGATGCCACAGGTCAGTATGCAAATCAGACTGCCCTGGCCACACCCTCCCTGTGGCTGGCCTCTGCTTTTTTCCGTACGTGCAGCTCAGTTTTTTCTTACCCAGATCCAGACTTCCATTTTAGCAAAAAGGTGGGTTGCAATGGGTCCAGGATGCCATTTGGAAACAAAGCCTGCAGGCCTGTCAAAGGAGACTTCCTGCCGCACGCCATGTGGTCAGAAGCCTACAAAAGGAATTGCACTTTGGAATACAGGGTCTCACTTGCTCAAGAGCCTTGCACAAGTGACTTTCCTCCCGCTGTGGAAAGCAGCTATAAAGGGACCTTGCGAAAATGATATTTGGAGCTATACTGCGTGATGCTAGGCAAACTGTGAGTCAGAAAGCAACTTCATTTTGAGAAGCCCGCGACCTACGGGAAGGAAAAGTATTCAAGGGCAGAAGAAGGACTTTTCCCTGACCGGGAATCGAACCCGGGCCGCGGCGGTGAGAGCGCCGAATCCTAACCACTAGACCACCAGGGAGCCCAGTGCCATGCAGCAAAAGTTCATACACTGCTTTCCGAATGACAAAGCTCATGGGGGCTGAAAGCTTATTTTTCTCTACAGCACATATGAATCAGAAATTGAAAAAATCCTCATAATGCCACCCGACTGTCTGTCACTTCCAAGCACAGGCCATCCTCTCCCCCTTGCTACTGAACCGACTAATTCCTGTACAATCGGGATCCACGGGAAAACACAAGAGGGACACCTAGTGGCTGCTGATGGCGCACAGACAGCTGGAACACTTTCTCAACCCTGTCTCGTTATTCAGCTTGCTGGAAGAATACATTGCGCTTAAGCGATTCAAGAGTGCAAGGGAGAAGAGTGCTCCAAAGTAGATGTATGCATCACAGCAGGGGTTTCCAGCAATTTACCTTTCTGGTGAGCTGGTACTGCACTTTACACACACATAGAGCACCAGACTGGGTGGAGGAGTGCGTGCGCATAAAGGTGGCTGAGGGCAATGGGAGCAAAACAACCTGGGGAACAGGGGACCCAGTCCCTTTCCTCCTCTTTCGTTCATGGGTAGGGGTACCTTTTTAAAGACCTTCGTTTAAAAAAAGCTACTGGGACAAAACACTCAAATCTATGCTTTAGAGGTATCTTCCCTGACCGGGAATCGAACCCGGGCCTCAGCGGTGAAAGCGCCAAATCCTAGCCACTAGACCACCAGGGAGGAGATGCTCTTGTGTGCTTGCCTTGCTCATCCCCTTATTGTGACTAAGCTAACTCCAATATAAAAATTGCCCGTAAAGTCCGAGTGGGAGAAAGTTAGGTGTCACACAGTGTGTTTGTCATAAGCAATTACCTTTAGCCTCCTGCAAAAGCCTTTTAACTCCGCAAACAGCTCTTGCTGGACAGCCGGTGCTGCAGCAGCCAGCAGAAAAAGGGAGTTGAGTAAAGCTGGGCCTTGGGTCTCACCAGGGTGGCCGAGTGGTTAAGGTGTTGGACTTAAGATCCAATGGACGTTTGTCCGCATGGGTTCGAGCCCCATTCCTGGTATGGGTTTTCAGCTGCTTTGTAAGAAAGTGCAGATGCTTTTGAAAAGCATTTTCCTGCGCCCTTCCACTGCCCCTCTCCAACAGTCCCCATTCAAGTCTCAGCTGTGGGGTCTGCTGCTATTCTGCTACCAGCATGGATGCTTCCCAAAGCAATGCAGTGCCATCTACGCAGATCCCCTGCTTAGAGAAATACACCTCCTATATCTTTTCCCACTGAAGGGAGCAGGAGGAAGTACTTGCTTCCTGGGGAACATGGGTCTGCCCCTGGAATTTTTTAACCCGGCTCTTGCAGATTTCTCCCCTTTTTTGATTTCACCTACAAGCTCTCCCTTGCCAGAGGAGCAGGATCTGCTGATGCAGGCCCGGCTGGCTCAAACGTGCAAAGGCTTTTCCCCAAACCTCTGGGGGAAAATTGAGGAGAGTTCCCTCCTCTCGCCTTCCGAACGGGCTTCCAAACGGGCAATGCCCTGACGGGTCCCCCACAACCCGTCCTGCCCACAGCCACACCCCTGTATAAGAGGGTGACCCATGTCCCTCACCCTCCATGTTCGAACGGAAGGCACCGTCTGTCCTGAGGGGTGTACCAGACAGGCATCTCTCCAGCCAGGCAGACCCCTGCAGCACCCGTTAAGCTCCAAAGCCTATACATTCCCAAGATGCCACAGGTCAGTATGCAAATCAGACTGCCCTGGCCACACCCTCCCTGTGGCTGGCCTCTGCTTTTTTCCGTACGTGCAGCTCAGTTTTTTCTTACCCAGATCCAGACTTCCATTTTAGCAAAAAGGTGGGTTGCAATGGGTCCAGGATGCCATTTGGAAACAAAGCCTGCAGGCCTGTCAAAGGAGACTTCCTGCCGCACGCCATGTGGTCAGAAGCCTACAAAAGGAATTGCACTTTGGAATACAGGGTCTCACTTGCTCAAGAGCCTTGCACAAGTGACTTTCCTCCCGCTGTGGAAAGCAGCTATAAAGGGACCTTGCGAAAATGATATTTGGAGCTATACTGCGTGATGCTAGGCAAACTGTGAGTCAGAAAGCAACTTCATTTTGAGAAGCCCGCGACCTACGGGAAGGAAAAGTATTCAAGGGCAGAAGAAGGACTTTTCCCTGACCGGGAATCGAACCCGGGCCGCGGCGGTGAGAGCGCCGAATCCTAACCACTAGACCACCAGGGAGCCCAGTGCCATGCAGCAAAAGTTCATACACTGCTTTCCGAATGACAAAGCTCATGGGGGCTGAAAGCTTATTTTTCTCTACAGCACATATGAATCAGAAATTGAAAAAATCCTCATAATGCCACCCGACTGTCTGTCACTTCCAAGCACAGGCCATCCTCTCCCCCTTGCTACTGAACCGATGAATTCCTGTACAATCGGGATCCACGGGAAAACACAAGAGGGACACCTAGTGGCTGCTGATGGCGCACAGACAGCTGGAACACTTTCTCAACCCTGTCTCGTTATTCAGCTTGCTGGAAGAATACATTGCTCTTAAGCGATTCAAGAGTGCAAGGGAGAAGAGTGCTCCAAAGTAGATGTAAGCATCACAGCAGGGGTTTCCAGCAATTTACCTTTCTGGTGAGCTGGTACTGCACTTTACACACACATAGAGCACCAGACTGGGTGGAGGAGTGCGTGCGCATAAAGGTGGCTGAGGGCAATGGGAGCAAAACAACCTGGGGAACAGGGGACCCAGTCCCTTTCCTCCTCTTTCGTTCATGGGTAGGGGTACCTTTTTAAAGACCTTCGTTTAAAAAAAGCTACTGGGACAAAACACTCAAATCTATGCTTTAGAGGTATTTTCCCTGACCGGGAATCGAACCCGGGCCGCGGCGGTGAAAGCGCCGAATCCTAGCCACTAGACCACCAGGGAGGAGATGCTCTTGTGTGCTTGCCTTGCTCACCCCCTTATTGTGACTAAGCTAACTCCAATATAAAAATTGCCCGTAAAGTCCGAGTGAGAGAAAGTTAGGTGTCACACAGTGTGTTTGTCATAAGCAATTACCTTTAGCCTCCTGCAAAAGCCTTTTAACTCCGCAAACAGCTCTTGCTGGACAGCCGGTGCTGCAGCAGCCAGCAGAAAAAGGGAGTTGAGTAAAGCTGGGCCTTGGGTCTCACCAGGGTGGCCGAGTGGTTAAGGTGTTGGACTTAAGATCCAATGGACGTTTGTCCGCATGGGTTCGAGCCCCATTCCTGGTATGGGTTTTCAGCTGCTTTGTAAGAAAGTGCAGATGCTTTTGAAAAGCATTTTCCTGCGCCCTTCCACTGCCCCTCTCCAGCAGTCCCCATTCAAGTCTCAGCTGTGGGGTCTGCTGCTATTCTGCTACCAGCATGGATGCTTCCCAAAGCAATGCAGTGCCATCTACGCAGATCCCCTGCTTAGAGAAATACACTTCCTATATCTTTTCCCACTGAAGGGAGCAGGAGGAAGTACTTGCTTCCTGGGGAACATGGGTCTGCCCCTGGAATTTTTTAACCCGGCTCTTGCAGATTTCTCCCCTTTTTTGATTTCACCTACAAGCTCTCCCTTGCCAGAGGAGCAGGATCTGCTGATGCAGGCCCGGCTGGCTCAAACGTGCAAAGGCTTTTCCCCAAACCTCTGGGGGAAAATTGAGGAGAGTTCCCTGCCCCCGCCTCCTCTCGCCTTCCGAACGGGCTTCCAAACGGGCAATGCCCTGACGGGTCCCCCACAACCCGTCCTGCCCACAGCCACACCCCTGTATAAGAGGGTGACCCATGTCCCTCACCCTCCATGTTCGAACGGAAGGCACCGTCTGTCCTGAGGGGTGTACCAGACAGGCATCTCTCCAGCCAGGCAGACCCCTGCAGCACCCGTTAAGCTCCAAAGCCTATACATTCCCAAGATGCCACAGGTCAGTATGCAAATCAGACTGCCCTGGCCACACCCTCCCTGTGGCTGGCCTCTGCTTTTTTCCGTACGTGCAGCTCAGTTTTTTCTTACCCAGATCCAGACTTCCATTTTAGCAAAAAGGTGGGTTGCAATGGGTCCAGGATGCCATTTGGAAACAAAGCCTGCAGGCCTGTCAAAGGAGACTTCCTGCCACACGCCATGTGGTCAGAAGCCTACAAAAGGAATTGCACTTTGGAATACAGGGTCTCACTTGCTCAAGAGCCTTGCACAAGTGACTTTCCTCCCGCTGTGGAAAGCAGCTATAAAGGGACCTTGCGAAAATGATATTTGGAGCTATACTGCGTGATGCTAGGCAAACTGTGAGTCAGAAAGCAACTTCATTTTGAGAAGCCCGCGACCTACGGGAAGGAAAAGTTTTCAAGGGCAGAAGAAGGACTTTTCCCTGACCGGGAATCGAACCCGGGCCGCGGCGGTGAGAGCGCCGAATCCTAACCACTAGACCACCAGGGAGCCCAGTGCCATGCAGCAAAAGTTCATACACTGCTTTCCGAATGACAAAGCTCATGGGGGCTGAAAGCTTATTTTTCTCTACAGCACATATGAATCAGAAATTGAAAAAATCCTCATAATGCCACCCGACTGTCTGTCACTTCCAAGCACAGGCCATCCTCTCCCCCTTGCTACTGAACCGATGAATTCCTGTACAATCGGGATCCACGGGAAAACACAAGAGGGACACCTAGTGGCTGCTGATGGCGCACAGACAGCTGGAACACTTTCTCAACCCTGTCTCGTTATTCAGCTTGCTGGAAGAATACATTGCTCTTAAGCGATTCAAGAGTGCAAGGGAGAAGAGTGCTCCAAAGTAGATGTATGCATCACAGCAGGGGTTTCCAGCAATGTACCTTTCTGGTGAGCTGGTACTGCACTTTACACACACATAGAGCACCAGACTGGGTGGAGGAGTGCGTGCGCATAAAGGTGGCTGAGGGCAATGGGAGCAAAACAACCTGGGGAACAGGGGACCCAGTCCCTTTCCTCCTCTTTCGTTCTTGGGTAGGGGTACCTTTTTAAAGACCTTCGTTTAAAAAAAGCTACTGGGACAAAACACTCAAATCTATGCTTTAGAGGTATCTTCCCTGACCGGGAATCGAACCTGGGCCGTGGTGGTGAAAGTGCCGAATCCTAGCCACTAGACCACCAGGGAGGAGATGCTCTTGTGTGCTTGCCTTGCTCACCCCCTTATTGTGACTAAGCTAACTCCAATATAAAAATTGCCCGTAAAGTCCGAGTGGGAGAAAGTTAGGTGTCACACAGTGTGTTTGTCATAAGCAATTACCTTTAGCCTCCTGCAAAAGCCTTTTAACTCCGCAAACAGCTCTTGCTGGACAGCCGGTGCTGCAGCAGCCAGCAGAAAAAGGGAGTTGAGTAAAGCTGGGCCTTGGGTCTCACCAGGGTGGCCGAGTGGTTAAGGTGTTGGACTTAAGATCCAATGGACGTTTGTCCCCATGGGTTCGAGCCCCATTCCTGGTATGGGTTTTCAGCTGCTTTGTAAGAAAGTGCAGATGCTTTTGAAAAGCATTTTCCTGCGCCCTTCCACTGCCCCTCTCCAACAGTCCCCATTCAAGTCTCAGCTGTGGGGTCTGCTGCTATTCTGCTACCAGCATGGATGCTTCCCGAAGCAATGCAGTGCCTTCTACGCAGATCCCCTGCTTAGAGAAATACACCTCCTATATCTTTTCCCACTGAAGGGAGCAGGAGGAAGTACTTGCTTCCTGGGGAACATGGGTCTGCCCCTGGAATTTTTTAACCCGGCTCTTGCAGATTTCTCCCCTTTTTTGATTTCACCTACAAGCTCTCCCTTGCCAGAGGAGCAGGATCTGCTGATGCAGGCCCGGCTGGCTCAAACGTGCAAAGGCTTTTCCCCAAACCTCTGGGGGAAAATTGAGGAGAGTTCCCTGCCCCCGCCTCCTCTCGCCTTCCGAACGGGCTTCCAAACGGGCAATGCCCTGACGGGTCCCCCACAACCCGTCCTGCCCACAGCCACACCCCTGTATAAGAGGGTGACCCATGTCCCTCACCCTCCATGTTCGAACGGAAGGCACCGTCTGTCCTGAGGGGTGTACCAGACAGGCATCTCTCCAGCCAGGCAGACCCCTGCAGCACCCGTTAAGCTCCAAAGCCTATACATTCCCAAGATGCCACAGGTCAGTATGCAAATCAGACTGCCCTGGCCACACCCTCCCTGTGGCTGGCCTCTGCTTTTTTCCGTACGTGCAGCTCAGTTTTTTCTTACCCAGATCCAGACTTCCATTTTAGCAAAAAGGTGGGTTGCAATGGGTCCAGGATGCCATTTGGAAACAAAGCCTGCAGGCCTGTCAAAGGAGACTTCCTGCCGCACGCCATGTGGTCAGAAGCCTACAAAAGGAATTGCACTTTGGAATACAGGGTCTCACTTGCTCAAGAGCCTTGCACAAGTGACTTTCCTCCCGCTGTGGAAAGCAGCTATAAAGGGACCTTGCGAAAATGATATTTGGAGCTATACTGCGTGATGCTAGGCAAACTGTGAGTCAGAAAGCAACTTCATTTTGAGAAGCCCGCGACCTACGGGAAGGAAAAGTTTTGAAGGGAAGAAGAAGGACTTTTCCCTGACCGGGAATCGAACCCGGGCCGCGGCGGTGAGAGCGCCGAATCCTAACCACTAGACCACCAGGGAGCCCAGTGCCATGCAGCAAAAGTTCATACACTGCTTTCCGAATGACAAAGCTCATGGGGGCTGAAAGCTTATTTTTCTCTACAGCACATATGAATCAGAAATTGAAAAAATCCTCATAATGCCACCCGACTGTCTGTCACTTCCAAGCACAGGCCATCCTCTCCCCCTTGCTACTGAACCGATGAATTCCTGTACAATCGGGATCCACGGGAAAACACAAGAGGGACACCTAGTGGCTGCTGATGGCGCACAGACAACTGGAACACTTTCTCAACCCTGTCTCGTTATTCAGCTTGCTGGAAGAATACATTGCTCTTAAGCGATTCAAGAGTGCAAGGGAGAAGAGTGCTCCAAAGTAGATGTATGCATCACAGCAGGGGTTTCCAGCAATTTACCTTTCTGGTGAGCTGGTACTGCACTTTACACACACATAGAGCACCAGACTGGGTGGAGGAGTGCGTGCGCATAAAGGTGGCTGAGGGCAATGGGAGCAAAACAACCTGGGGCACAGGGGACCCAGTCCCTTTCCTCCTCTTTCGTTCATGGGTAGGGGTACCTTTTTAAGGACCTTCGTTTAAAAAAAGCTACTGGGACAAAACACTCAAATCTATGCTTTAGAGGTATCTTCCCTGACCGGGAATCGAACCCGGGCCGCGGCGGTGAAAGCGCCAAATCCTAGCCACTAGACCACCAGGGAGGAGATGCTCTTGTGTGCTTGCCTTGCTCACCCCCTTATTGTGACTAAGCTAACTCCAATATAAAAATTGCCCGTAAAGTCAGAGTGGGAGAAAGTTAGGTGTCACACAGTGTGTTTGTCATAAGCAATTACCTTTAGCCTCCTGCAAAAGCCTTTTAACTCCGCAAACAGCTCTTGCTGGACAGCCGGTGCTGCAGCAGCCAGCAGAAAAAGGGAGTTGAGTAAAGCTGGGCCTTGGGTCTCACCAGGGTGGCCGAGTGGTTAAGGCGTTGGACTTAAGATCCAATGGACGTTTGTCTGCATGGGTTTGAGCCCCATTCCTGGTATGGGTTTTCAGCTGCTTTGTGAGAAAGTGCTGATGGTTTTGAAAAGCATTTTCCTGCGCCCTTCCACTGCCCCTCTCCAACAGTCCCCATTCAAGTCTCAGCTGTGGGGTCTGCTGCTATTCTGCTACCAGCATGGATGCTTCCCAAAGCAATGCAGTGCCATCTACGCAGATCCCCTGCTTAGAGAAATACACCTCCTATATCTTTTCCCACTGAAGGGAACAGGAGGAAGTACTTGCTTCCTGGGGAACATGGGTCTGCCCCTGGAATTTTTTAACCCGGCTCTTGCAGATTTCTCCCCTTTTTTGATTTCACCTACAAGCTCTCCCTTCCCGGAGGAGCAGGATCTGCTGATGCAGGCCCAGCTGGCTCAAACGTGCAAAGGCTTTTCCCCAAACCTCTGGGGGAAAATTGAGGAGAGTTCCCTGCCCCCGCCTCCTCTCGCCTTCCGAACGGGCTTCCAAACGGGCAATGCCCTGACGGGTCCCCCACAACCCGTCCTGCCCACAGCCACACCCCTGTATAAGAGGGTGACCCATGTCCCTCACCCTCCATGTTCGAAGGGTAGGCACCGTCTGTCCTGAGGGGTGTACCAGACAGGCATCTCTCCAGCCAGGCAGACCCCTGCAGCACCCGTTAAGCTCCAAAGCCTATACATTCCCAAGATGCCACAGGTCAGTATGCAAATCAGACAGCCCTGGCCACACCCTCCCTGTGGCTGGCCTCTGCTTTTTTCCGTACGTGCAGCTCAGTTTTTTCTTACCTAGATCCAGACTTCCATTTTAGCAAAAAGGTGGGTTTCAATGGGTCCAGGATGGCATTTGGATACAAAGCCTGCAGGCCTGTCAAAGGAGACTTCCTGCCGCACGCCATGTGGTCAGAAGCCTACAAAAGGAATTGCACTTTGGAATACAGGGTCTCACTTGCTCAAGAGCCTTGCACAAGTGACTTTCCTCCCGCTGTGGAAAGCAGCTATAAAGGGACCTTGCGAAAATGATATTTGGAGCTATACTGCGTGATGCTAGGCAAACTGTGAGTCAGAAAGCAACTTCATTTTGAGAAGCCCGCGACCTACGGGAAGGAAAAGTTTTCAAGGGCAGAAGAAGGACTTTTCCCTGACCGGGAATCGAACCCAGGCCGCGGCAGTGAGAGCACCGAATCCTAACCACTAGACCACCAGGGAGCCCAGTGCCATGCAGCAAAAGTTCATACACTGCTTTCCGAATGACAAAGCTCATGGGGGCTGAAAGCTTATTTTTCTCTACAGCACATATGAATCAGAACTTGAAAAAATCCTCATAATGCCACCCGACTTTCTGTCACTTCCAAGCACTGGCCATCATCTCCCCCTTGCCACTGTACCGATGAATTCCTGTACAATCGGGATCCACGGGAAAACACAAGAGGGACACCTAGTGGCTGCTGATGGCGCACAGACAGCTGGAACACTTTCTCAACCCTGTCTCGTTATTCAGCTTGCTGGAAGAATACATTGCGCTTAAGCGATTCAAGAGTGCAAGGGAGAAGAGTGCTCCAAAGTAGATGTATGCATCACAGCAGGGGTTTCCAGCAATTTACCTTTCTGGTGAGCTGGTACTGCACTTTACACACACATAGAGCACCAGACTGGGTGGAGGAGTGCGTGCGCATAAAGGTGGCTGAGGGCAATGGGAGCAAAACAACCTGGGGCACAGGGGACCCAGTCCCTTTCCTCCTCTTTCGTTCATGGGTAGGGGTACCTTTTTAAGGACCTTCGTTTAAAAAAAGCTACTGGGACAAAACACTGAAATCTATGTTTTAGTGGTATCTTCCCTGACCGGGACTGGAACCCGGGCCGAGGTGGTGAAAGCGCTGAATCCTAGCCACTAGACCACCAGGGAGGAGATGCACTTGTGTGCTTGCCTTGCTCACCCCCTTATTGTGACTAAGCTAACTCCAATATAAAAATTGCCCGTAAAGTCCGAGTGGGAGAAAGTTAGGTGTCACACAGTGTGTTTGTCATAAGCAATTACCTTTAGCCTCCTGCAAAAGCCTTTTAACTCCGCAAACAGCTCTTGCTGGACAGCCGGTGCCGCAGCAGCCAGCAGAACAAGGGAGTTGAGTAAAGCTGGGCCTTGGGTCTCACCAGGGTGGCCGAGTGGTTAAGGCGTTGGACTTAAGATCCAATGGATGTTTGTCCGCATGGGTTCGAGCCCCATTCCTGGTATGGGTTTTCAGCTGCTTTGTAAGAAAGTGCAGATGCTTTTGAAAAGCATTTTCCTGCGCCCTTCCACTGCCCCTCTCCAACAGTCCCCATTCAAGTCTCATCTGTGGGGTCTGCTGCTATTCTGCTACCAGCATGGATGCTTCCCAAAGCAATGCAGTGCCATCTACGCAGATCCCCTGCTTAGAGAAATACACCTCCTATATCTTTTCCCACTGAAGGGAGCAGGAGGAAGTACTTGCTTCCTGGGGAACATGGGTCTGCCCCTGGAATTTTTTAACCCGGCTCTTGCAGATTTCTCCCCTTTTTTGATTTCACCTACAAGCTCTCCCTTGCCAGAGGAGCAGGATCTGCTGATGCAGGCCCGGCTGGCTCAAACGTGCAAAGGCTTTTCCCCAAACCTCTGGGGAAAAATTGAGGAGAGTTCCCTGCCCCCGCCTCCTCTCGCCTTCCGAACGGGCTTCCAAACGGGCAATGCCCTGACGGGTTCCCCACAACCCGTCCTGCCCACAGCCACACCCCTGTATATGAGGGTGACTCATGTCCCTCACCCTCCATGTTCGAAGGGTAGGCACCGTCTGTCCTGAGGGGTGTACCAGACAGGCATCTCTCCAGCCAGGCAGACCCCTGCAGCACCCGTTAAGCTCCAAAGCCTATACATTCCCAAGATGCCACAGGTCAGTATGCAAATCAGACAGCCCTGGCCACACCCTCCCTGTGGCTGGCCTCTGCTTTTTTCCGTACGTGCAGCTCAGTTTTTTCTTACCTAGATCCAGACTTCCATTTTAGCAAAAAGGTGGGTTGCAATGGGTCCAGGATGCCATTTGGAAACAAAGCCTGCAGGCCTGTCAAAGGAGACTTCCTGCCGCACGCCATGTGGTCAGAAGCCTACAAAAGGAATTGCACTTTGGAATACAGGGTCTCACTTGCTCAAGAGCCTTGCACAAGTGACTTTCCTCCCGCTGTGGAAAGCAGCTATAAAGGGACCTTGCGAAAATGATATTTGGAGCTATACTGCGTGATGCTAGGCAAACTGTGAGTCAGAAAGCAACTTCATTTTGAGAAGCCCGCGACCTACGGGAAGGAAAAGTTTTCAAGGGCAGAAGAAGGACTTTTCCCTGACCGGGAATCGAACCCGGGCCGCGGCAGTGAGAGCGCCGAATCCTAACCACTAGACCACCAGGGAGCCCAGTGCCATGCAGCAAAAGTTCATACACTGCTTTCCGAATGACAAAGCTCATGGGGGCTGAAAGCTTATTTTTCTCTACAGCACATATGAATCAGAACTTGAAAAAATCCTCATAATGCCACCCGACTTTCTGTCACTTCCAAGCACTGGCCATCATCTCCCCCTTGCTACTGTACCGATGAATTCCTGTACAATCGGGATCCACGGGAAAACACAAGAGGGACACCTAGTGGCTGCTGATGGCGCACAGACAGCTGGAACACTTTCTCAACCCTGTCTCGTTATTCAGCTTGCTGGAAGAATACATTGCGCTTAAGCGATTCAAGAGTGCAAGGGAGAAGAGTGCTCCAAATTAGATGTATGCATCACAGCAGGGGTTTCCAGCAATTTACCTTTCTGGTGAGCTGGTACTGCACTTTACACACACATAGAGCACCAGACTGGGTGGAGGAGTGCGTGCGCATAAAGGTGGCTGAGGGCAATGGGAGCAAAACAACCTGGGGCACAGGGGACCCAGTCCCTTTCCTCCTCTTTCGTTCATGGGTAGGGGTACCTTTTTAAGGACCTTCGTTTAAAAAAAGCTACTGGGACAAAACACTGAAATCTATGTTTTAGTGGTATCTTCCCTGACCGGGACTGGAACCCGGGCCGAGGTGGTGAAAGCGCTGAATCCTAGCCACTAGACCACCAGGGAGGAGATGCTCTTGTGTGCTTGCCTTGCTCACCCCCTTATTGTGACTAAGCTAACTCCAATATAAAAATTGCCCGTAAAGTCCGAGTGGGAGAAAGTTAGGTGTCACACAGTGTGTTTGTCATAAGCAATTACCTTTAGCCTCCTGCAAAAGCCTTTTAACTCCGCAAACAGCTCTTGCTGGACAGCCGGTGCCGCAGCAGCCAGCAGAACAAGGGAGTTGAGTAAAGCTGGGCCTTGGGTCTCACCAGGGTGGCCGAGTGGTTAAGGCGTTGGACTTAAGATCCAATGGATGTTTGTCCGCATGGGTTCGAGCCCCATTCCTGGTATGGGTTTTCAGCTGCTTTGTAAGAAAGTGCAGATGCTTTTGAAAAGCATTTTCCTGCGCCCTTCCACTGCCCCTCTCCAACAGTCCCCATTCAAGTCTCATCTGTGGGGTCTGCTGCTATTCTGCTACCAGCATGGATGCTTCCCAAAGCAATGCAGTGCCATCTACGCAGATCCCCTGCTTAGAGAAATACACCTCCTATATCTTTTCCCACTGAAGGGAGCAGGAGGAAGTACTTGCTTCCTGGGGAACATGGGTCTGCCCCTGGAATTTTTTAACCCGGCTCTTGCAGATTTCTCCCCTTTTTTGATTTCACCTACAAGCTCTCCCTTGCCAGAGGAGCAGGATCTGCTGATGCAGGCCCGGCTGGCTCAAACGTGCAAAGGCTTTTCCCCAAACCTCTGGGGAAAAATTGAGGAGAGTTCCCTGCTCTCGCCTTCCGAACGGGCTTCCAAACGGGCAATGCCCTGACGGGTTCCCCACAACCCGTCCTGCCCACAGCCACACCCCTGTATATGAGGGTGACTCATGTCCCTCACCCTCCATGTTCGAAGGGTAGGCACCGTCTGTCCTGAGGGGTGTACCAGACAGGCATCTCTCCAGCCAGGCAGACCCCTGCAGCACCCGTTAAGCTCCAAAGCCTATACATTCCCAAGATGCCACAGGTCAGTATGCAAATCAGACAGCCCTGGCCACACCCTCCCTGTGGCTGGCCTCTGCTTTTTTCCGTACGTGCAGCTCAGTTTTTTCTTACCTAGATCCAGACTTCCATTTTAGCAAAAAGGTGGGTTGCAATGGGTCCAGGATGCCATTTGGAAACAAAGCCTGCAGGCCTGTCAAAGGAGACTTCCTGCCGCACGCCATGTGGTCAGAAGCCTACAAAAGGAATTGCACTTTGGAATACAGGGTCTCACTTGCTCAAGAGCCTTGCACAAGTGACTTTCCTCCCGCTGTGGAAAGCAGCTATAAAGGGACCTTGCGAAAATGATATTTGGAGCTATACTGCGTGATGCTAGGCAAACTGTGAGTCAGAAAGCAACTTCATTTTGAGAAGCCCGCGACCTACGGGAAGGAAAAGTTTTCAAGGGCAGAAGAAGGACTTTTCCCTGACCGGGAATCGAACCCAGGCCGCAGCAGTGAGAGCACCGAATCCTAACCACTAGACCACCAGGGAGCCCAGTGCCATGCAGCAAAAGTTCATACACTGCTTTCCGAATGACAAAGCTCATGGGGGCTGAAAGCTTATTTTTCTCTACAGCACATATGAATCAGAACTTGAAAAAATCCTCATAATGCCACCCGACTTTCTGTCACTTCCAAGCACTGGCCATCATCTCCCCCTTGCTACTGTACCGATGAATTCCTGTACAATCGGGATCCACGGGAAAACACAAGAGGGACACCTAGTGGCTGCTGATGGCGCACAGACAGCTGGAACACTTTCTCAACCCTGTCTCGTTATTCAGCTTGCTGGAAGAATACATTGCGCTTAAGCGATTCAAGAGTGCAAGGGAGAAGAGTGCTCCAAAGTAGATGTATGCATCACAGCAGGGGTTTCCAGCAATTTACCTTTCTGGTGAGCTGGTACTGCACTTTACACACACATAGAGCACCAGACTGGGTGGAGGAGTGCGTGTGCATAAAGGTGGCTGAGGGCAATGGGAGCAAAACAACCTGGGGCACAGGGGACCCAGTCCCTTTCCTCCTCTTTCGTTCATGGGTAGGGGTACCTTTTTAAGGACCTTCGTTTAAAAAAAGCTACTGGGACAAAACACTGAAATCTATGTTTTAGTGGTATCTTCCCTGACCGGGACTGGAACCCGGGCCGAGGCGGTGAAAGCGCCGAATCCTAGCCACTAGACCACCAGGGAGGAGATGCTCTTGTGTGCTTGCCTTGCTCACCCCCTTATTGTGACTAAGCTAACTCCAATATAAAAATTGCCCGTAAAGTCCGAGTGGGAGAAAGTTAGGTGTCACACAGTGTGTTTGTCATAAGCAATTACCTTTAGCCTCCTGCAAAAGCCTTTTAACTCCGCAAACAGCTCTTGCTGGACAGCCGGTGCCGCAGCAGCCAGCAGAACAAGGGAGTTGAGTAAAGCTGGGCTTTGGGTCTCACCAGGGTGGCCGAGTGGTTAAGGCGTTGGACTTAAGATCCAATGGATGTTTGTCCGCATGGGTTCGAGCCCCATTCCTGGTATGGGTTTTCAGCTGCTTTGTAAGAAAGTGCAGATGCTTTTGAAAAGCGTTTTTCCTGCGCCCTTCCACTGCCCCTCTCCAACAGTCCCCATTCAAGTCTCATCTGTGGGGTCTGCTGCTATTCTGCTACCAGCATGGATGCTTCCCAAAGCAATGCAGTGCCATCTACGCAGATCCCCTGCTTAGAGAAAAACACCTCCTATATCTTTTCCCACTGAAGGGAGCAGGAGGAAGTACTTGCTTCCTGGGGAACATGGGTCTGCCCCTGGAATTTTTTAACCCGGCTCTTGCAGATTTCTCCCCTTTTTTGATTTCACCTACAAGCTCTCCCTTGCCAGAGGAGCAGGATCTGCTGATGCAGGCCCGGCTGGCTCAAACGTGCAAAGGCTTTTCCCCAAACCTCTGGGGAAAAATTGAGGAGAGTTCCCTGCCCCCGCCTCCTCTCGCCTTCCGAACGGGCTTCCAAACGGGCAATGCCCTGACGGGTCCCCCACAACCCGTCCTGCCCACAGCCACACCCCTGTATATGAGGGTGACTC
Organism: Lissotriton helveticus; assembly: GCF_964261635.1. Taxonomy (NCBI): domain Eukaryota; kingdom Metazoa; phylum Chordata; class Amphibia; order Caudata; family Salamandridae; genus Lissotriton; species Lissotriton helveticus. The sequence continues at coordinate 1,691,975,679 of NC_136063.1, read as the reverse complement.
ATGTCCCTCACCCTCCATGTTCGAAGGGTAGGCACCGTCTGTCCTGAGGGGTGTACCAGACAGGCATCTCTCCAGCCAGGCAGACCCCTGCAGCACCCGTTAAGCTCCAAAGCCTATACATTCCCAAGATGCCACAGGTCAGTATGCAAATCAGACAGCCCTGGCCACACCCTCCCTGTGGCTGGCCTCTGCTTTTTTCCGTACGTGCAGCTCAGTTTTTTCTTACCTAGATCCAGACTTCCATTTTAGCAAAAAGGTGGGTTTCAATGGGTCCAGGATGCCATTTGGAAACAAAGCCTGCAGGCCTGTCAAAGGAGACTTCCTGCCGCACGCCATGTGGTCAGAAGCCTACAAAAGGAATTGCACTTTGGAATACAGGGTCTCACTTGCTCAAGAGCCTTGCACAAGTGACTTTCCTCCCGCTGTGGAAAGCAGCTATAAAGGGACCTTGCGAAAATGATATTTGGAGCTATACTGCGTGATGCTAGGCAAACTGTGAGTCAGAAAGCAACTTCATTTTGAGAAGCCCGCGACCTACGGGAAGGAAAAGTTTTCAAGGGCAGAAGAAGGACTTTTCCCTGACCGGGAATCGAACCCGGGCCGCGGCAGTGAGAGCGCCGAATCCTAACCACTAGACCACCAGGGAGCCCAGTGCCATGCAGCAAAAGTTCATACACTGCTTTCCGAATGACAAAGCTCATGGGGGCTGAAAGCTTATTTTTCTCTACAGCACATATGAATCAGAACTTGAAAAAATCCTCATAATGCCACCCGACTTTCTGTCACTTCCAAGCACTGGCCATCATCTCCCCCTTGCTACTGTACCGATGAATTCCTGTACAATCGGGATCCACGGGAAAACACAAGAGGGACACCTAGTGGCTGCTGATGGCGCACAGACAGCTGGAACACTTTCTCAACCCTGTCTCGTTATTCAGCTTGCTGGAAGAATACATTGCGCTTAAGCGATTCAAGAGTGCAAGGGAGAAGAGTGCTCCAAATTAGATGTATGCATCACAGCAGGGGTTTCCAGCAATTTACCTTTCTGGTGAGCTGGTACTGCACTTTACACACACATAGAGCACCAGACTGGGTGGAGGAGTGCGTGCGCATAAAGGTGGCTGAGGGCAATGGGAGCAAAACAACCTGGGGCACAGGGGACCCAGTCCCTTTCCTCCTCTTTCGTTCATGGGTAGGGGTACCTTTTTAAGGACCTTCGTTTAAAAAAAGCTACTGGGACAAAACACTGAAAACTATGTTTTAGTGGTATCTTCCCTGACCGGGACTGGAACCCGGGCCGAGGCGGTGAAAGCGCCGAATCCTAGCCACTAGACCACCAGGGAGGAGATGCTCTTGTGTGCTTGCCTTGCTCACCCCCTTATTGTGACTAAGCTAACTCCAATATAAAAATTGCCCGTAAAGTCCGAGTGGGAGAAAGTTAGGTGTCACACAGTGTGTTTGTCATAAGCAATTACCTTTAGCCTCCTGCAAAAGCCTTTTAACTCCGCAAACAGCTCTTGCTGGACAGCCGGTACCGCAGCAGCCAGCAGAACAAGGGAGTTGAGTAAAGCTGGGCCTTGGGTCTCACCAGGGTGGCCGAGTGGTTAAGGCGTTGGACTTAAGATCCAATGGATGTTTGTCCGCATGGGTTCGAGACCCATTCCTGGTATGGGTTTTCAGCTGCTTTGTAAGAAAGTGCAGATGGTTTTGAAAAGCATTTTCCTGCGCCCTTCCACTGCCCCTCTCCAACAGTCCCCATTCAAGTCTCAGCTGTGGGGTCTGCTGCTATTCTGCTACCAGCATGGATGCTTCCCAAAGCAATGCAGTGCCATCTACGCAGATCCCCTGCTTAGAGAAATACACCTCCTATATCTTTTCCCACTGAAGGGAGCAGGAGGAAGTACTTGCTTCCTGGGGAACATGGGTCTGCCCCTGGAATTTTTTAACCCGGCTCTTGCAGATTTCTCCCCTTTTTTGATTTCACCTACAAGCTCTCCCTTCCCGGAGGAGCAGGATCTGCTGATGCAGGCCCAGCTGGCTCAAACGTGCAAAGGCTTTTCCCCAAACCTCTGGGGGAAAATTGAGGAGAGTTCCCTGCCCCCGCCTCCTCTCGCCTTCCGAACGGGCCCTCAAACGGGCAATGCCCTGACGGGTCCCCCACAACCCGTCCTGCCCACAGCCACACCCCTGTATAAGAGGGTGACCCATGTCCCTCACCCTCCATGTTCGAACGGAAGGCACCGTCTGTCCTGAGGGGTGTACCAGACAGGCATCTCTCCAGCCAGGCAGCACCCGTTAAGCTCCAAAGCCTATACATTCCCAAGATGCCACAGGTCAGTATGCAAATCAGACTGCCCTGGCCACACCCTCCCTGTGGCTGGCCTCTGCTTTTTTCCGTACGTGCAGCTCAGTTTTTTCTTACCCAGATCCAGACTTCCATTTTAGCAAAAAGGTGGGTTGCAATGGGTCCAGGATGCCATTTGGAAACAAAGCCTGCAGGCCTGTCAAAGGAGACTTCCTGCCGCACGCCATGTGGTCAGAAGCCTACAAAAGGAATTGCACTTTGGAATACAGGGTCTCACTTGCTCAAGAGCCTTGCACAAGTGACTTTCCTCCCGCTGTGGAAAGCAGCTATAAAGGGACCTTGCGAAAATTATATTTGGAGCTATACTGCGTGATGCTAGGCAAACTGTGAGTCAGAAAGCAACTTCATTTTGAGAAGCCCGCGACCTATGGGAAGGAAAAGTTTTCAAGGGCAGAAGAAGGACTTTTCCCTGACCGGGAACCGAACCCGGGCCGCGGCGGTGAGAGCGCCGAATCCTAACCACTAGACCACCAGGGAGCCCAGTGCCATGCAGCAAAAGTTCATACACTGCTTTCCGAATGATAAAGCTCATGGGGGCTGAAAGCTTATTTTTCTCTACAGCACATATGAATCAGAAATTGAAAAAATCCTCATAATGCCACCCGACTGTCTGTCACTTCCAAGCACAGGCCATCCTCTCCCCCTTGCTACTGAACCGATGAATTCCTGTACAATCGGGATCCACGGGAAAACACAAGAGGGACACCTAGTGGCTGCTGATGGCGCACAGACAGCTGGAACACTTTCTCAACCCTGTCTCGTTATTCAGCTTGCTGGAAGAATACATTGCTCTTAAGCGATTCAAGAGTGCAAGGGAGAAGAGTGCTCCAAAGTAGATGTATGCATCACAGCAGGGGTTTCCAGCAATTTACCTTTCTGGTGAGCTGGTACTGCACTTTACACACACATAGAGCACCAGACTGGGTGGAGGAGTGCGTGCGCATAAAGGTGGCTGAGGGCAATGGGAGCAAAACAACCTGGGGAACAGGGGACCCAGTCCCTTTCCTCCTCTTTCGTTCATGGGTAGGGGTACCTTTTTAAAGACCTTCGTTTAAAAAAAGCTACTGGGACAAAACACTCAAATCTATGCTTTAGAGGTATCTTCCCTGACCGGGAATCGAACCCGGGCCACGGTGGTGAAAGCGCCGAATCCTAGCCACTAGACCACCAGGGAGGAGATGCTCTTGTGTGCTTGCCTTGCTCACCCCCTTATTGTGACTAAGCTAACTCCAATATAAAAATTGCCCGTAAAGTCCGAGTGGGAGAAAGTTAGGTGTCACACAGTGTGTTTGTCATAAGCAATTACCTTTAGCCTCCTGCAAAAGCCTTTTAACTCCGCAAACAGCTCTTGCTGGACAGCCGGTGCTGCAGCAGCCAGCAGAAAAAGGGAGTTGAGTAAAGCTGGGCCTTGGGTCTCACCAGCGTGGCCGAGTGGTTAAGGTGTTGGACTTAAGATCCAATGGACGTTTGTCCGCATGGGTTCGAGCCCCATTCCTGGTATGGGTTTTCAGCTGCTTTGTAAGAAAGTACAGATGCTTTTGAAAAGCATTTTCCTGCGCCCTTCCACTGCCCCTCTCCAACAGTCCCCATTCAAGTCTCAGCTGTGGGGTCTGCTGCTATTCTGCTACCAGCATGGATGCTTCCCAAAGCAATGCAGTGCCATCTACGCAGATCCCCTGCTTAGAGAAATACACCTCCTATATCTTTTCCCACTGAAGGGAGCAGGAGGAAGTACTTGCTTCCTGGGGAACATGGGTCTGCCCCTGGAATTTTTTAACCCGGCTCTTGCAGATTTCTCCCCTTTTTTGATTTCACCTACAAGCTCTCCCTTGCCAGAGGAGCAGGATCTGCTGATGCAGGCCTGGCTGGCTCAAACGTGCAAAGGCTTTTCCCCAAACCTCTGGGGGAAAATTGAGGAGAGTTCCCTGCCCCCGCCTCCTCTCGCCTTCCGAACGGGCAATGCCCTGACGGGTCCCCCACAACCCGTCCTGCCCACAGCCACACCCCTGTATAAGAGGGTGACCCATGTCCCTCACCCTCCATGTTCGAACGGAAGGCACCGTCTGTCCTGAGGGGTGTACCAGACAGGCATCTCTCCAGCCAGGCAGACCCCTGCAGCACCCGTTAAGCTCCAAAGCCTATACATTCCCAAGATGCCACAGGTCAGTATGCAAATCAGACTGCCCTGGCCACACCCTCCCTGTGGCTGGCCTCTGCTTTTTTCCGTACGTGCAGCTCAGTTTTTTCTTACCCAGATCCAGACTTCCATTTTAGCAAAAAGGTGGGTTGCAATGGGTCCAGGATGCCATTTGGAAACAAAGCCTGCAGGCCTGTCAAAGGAGACTTCCTGCCGCACGCCATGTGGTCAGAAGCCTACAAAAGGAATTGCACTTTGGAATACAGGGTCTCACTTGCTCAAGAGTCTTGCACAAGTGACTTTCCTCCCGCTGTGGAAAGCAGCTATAAAGGGACCTTGCGAAAATGATATTTGGAGCTATACTGCGTGATGCTAGGCAAACTGTGAGTCAGAAAGCAACTTCATTTTGAGAAGCCCGCGACCTACGGGAAGGAAAAGTTTTCAAGGGCAGAAGAAGGACTTTTCCCTGACCGGGAATCGAACCCGGGCCGCTGCGGTGAGAGCGCCGAATCCTAACCACTAGACCACCAGGGAGCCCAGTGCCATGCAGCAAAAGTTCATACACTGCTTTCCGAATGACAAAGCTCATGGGGGCTGAAAGCTTATTTTTCTCTACAGCACATATGAATCAGAAATTGAAAAAATCCTCATAATGCCACCCGACTGTCTGTCACTTCCAAGCACAGGCCATCCTCTCCCCCTTGCTACTGAACCGATGAATTCCTGTACAATCGGGATCCACGGGAAAACACAAGAGGGACACCTAGTGGCTGCTGATGGCGCACAGACAGCTGGAACACTTTCTCAACCCTGTCTCGTTATTCAGCTTGCTGGAAGAATACATTGCTCTTAAGCGATTCAAGAGTGCAAGGGAGAAGAGTGCTCCAAAGTAGATGTATGCATCACAGCAAGGGTTTCCAGCAATGTACCTTTCTGGTGAGCTGGTACTGCACTTTACACACACATAGAGCACCAGACTGGGTGGAGGAGTGCGTGCGCATAAAGGTGGCTGAGGGCAATGGGAGCAAAACAACCTGGGGAACAGGGGACCCAGTCCCTTTCCTCCTCTTTCGTTCATGGGTAGGGGTACCTTTTTAAAGACCTTCGTTTAAAAAAAGCTACTGGGACAAAACACTCAAATCTATGCTTTAGAGGTATCTTCCCTGACCGGGAATCGAACCCGGGCCGCGGCGGTGAAAGCGCCGAATCCTAGCCACTAGACCACCAGGGAGGAGATGCTCTTGTGTGCTTGCCTTGCTCACCCCCTTATTGTGACTAAGCTAACTCCAATATAAAAATTGCCCGTAAAGTCCGAGTGGGAGAAAGTTAGGTGTCACACAGTGTGTTTGTCATAAGCAATTACCTTTAGCCTCCTGCAAAAGCCTTTTAACTCCGCAAACAGCTCTTGCTGGACAGCCGGTGCTGCAGCAGCCAGTAGAAAAAGGGAGTTGAGTAAAGCTGGGCCTTGGGTCTCACCAGGGTGGCCGAGTGGTTAAGGTGTTGGACTTAAGATCCAATGGACGTTTGTCCGCATGGGTTCGAGCCCCATTCCTGGTATGGGTTTTCAGCTGCTTTGTAAGAAAGTGCAGATGCTTTTGAAAAGCATTTTCCTGCGCCCTTCCACTGCCCCTCTCCAACAGTCCCCATTCAAGTCTCAGCTGTGGGGTCTGCTGCTATTCTGCTACCAGCATGGATGCTTCCCAAAGCAATGCAGTGCCATCTACGCAGATCCCCTGCTTAGAGAAATACACCTCCTATATCTTTTCCCACTGAAGGGAGCAGGAGGAAGTACTTGCTTCCTGGGGAACATGGGTCTGCCCCTGGAATTTTTTAACCCGGCTCTTGCAGATTTCTCCCCTTTTTTGATTTCACCTACAAGCTCTCCCTTGCCAGAGGAGCAGGATCTGCTGATGCAGGCCCGGCTGGCTCAAACGTGCAAAGGCTTTTCCCCAAACCTCTGGGGGAAAATTGAGGAGAGTTCCCTGCCCCCGCCTCCTCTCGCCTTCCGAACAGGCTTCAAAACGGGCAATGCCCTGACGGGTCCCCCACAACCCGTCCTGCCCACAGCCACACCCCTGTATAAGAGGGTGACCCATGTCCCTCACCCTCCATGTTCGAACGGAAGGCACCGTCTGTCCTGAGGGGTGTACCAGACAGGCATCTCTCCAGCCAGGCAGACCCCTGCAGCACCCGTTAAGCTCCAAAGCCTATACATTCCCAAGATGCCACAGGTCAGTATGCAAATCAGACTGCCCTGGCCACACCCTCCCTGTGGCTGGCCTCTGCTTTTTTCCGTACGTGCAGCTCAGTTTTTTCTTACCCAGATCCAGACTTCCATTTTAGCAAAAAGGTGGGTTGCAATGGGTCCAGGATGCCATTTGGAAACAAAGCCTGCAGGCCTGTCAAAGGAGACTTCCTGCCGCACGCCATGTGGTCAGAAGCCTACAAAAGGAATTGCACTTTGGAATACAGGGTCTCACTTGCTCAAGAGTCTTGCACAAGTGACTTTCCTCCCGCTGTGGAAAGCAGCTATAAAGGGACCTTGCGAAAATGATATTTCGAGCTATACTGCGTGATGCTAGGCAAACTGCGAGTCAGAAAGCAACTTCATTTTGAGAAGTCCGCGACCTACGGGAAGGAAAAGTTTTCAAGGGCAGAAGAAGGACTTTTCCCTGACCGGGAATCGAACCCGGGCCGCAGCGGTGAGAGCGCCGAATCCTAACCACTAGACCACCAGGGAGCCCAGTGCCATGCAGCAAAAGTTCATACACTGCTTTCCGAATGACAAAGCTCATGGGGGCTGAAAGCTTATTTTTCTCTACAGCACATATGAATCAGAAATTGAAAAAATCCTCATAATGCCACCCGACTGTCTGTCACTTCCAAGCACAGGCCATCCTCTCCCCCTTGCTACTGAACCGATGAATTCCTGTACAATCGGGATCCACGGGAAAACACAAGAGGGACACCTAGTGGCTGCTGATGGCGCACAGACAGCTGGAACACTTTCTCAACCCTGTCTCGTTATTCAGCTTGCTGGAAGAATACATTGCTCTTAAGCGATTCAAGAGTGCAAGGGAGAAGAGTGCTCCAAAGTAGATGTATGCATCACAGCAAGGGTTTCCAGCAATTTACCTTTCTGGTGAGCTGGTACTGCACTTTACACACACATAGAGCACCAGACTGGGTGGAGGAGTGCGTGCGCATAAAGGTGGCTGAGGGCAATGGGAGCAAAACAACCTGGGGAACAGGGGACCCAGTCCCTTTCCTCCTCTTTCGTTCATGGGTAGGGGTACCTTTTTAAAGACCTTCGTTTAAAAAAAGCTACTGGGACAAAACACTCAAATCTATGCTTTAGAGGTATCTTCCCTGACCGGGAATCGAACCCGGGCCGCGGCGGTGAAAGCGCCGAACCCTAGCCACTAGACCACCAGGGAGGAGATGCTCTTGTGTGCTTGCCTTGCTCACCCCCTTATTGTGACTAAGCTAACTCCAATATAAAAATTGCCCGTAAAGTCCGAGTGGGAGAAAGTTAGGTGTCACACAGTGTGTTTGTCATAAGCAATTACCTTTAGCCTCCTGCAAAAGCCTTTTAACTCCGCAAACAGCTCTTGCTGGACAGCCGGTGCTGCAGCAGCCAGTAGAAAAAGGGAGTTGAGTAAAGCTGGGCCTTGGGTCTCACCAGGGTGGCCGAGTGGTTAAGGTGTTGGACTTAAGATCCAATGGACGTTTGTCCGCATGGGTTCGAGCCCCATTCCTGGTATGGGTTTTCAGCTGCTTTGTAAGAAAGTGCAGATGCTTTTGAAAAGCATTTTCCTGCGCCCTTCCACTGCCCCTCTCCAACAGTCCCCATTCAAGTCTCAGCTGTGGGGTCTGCTGCTATTCTGCTACCAGCATGGATGCTTCCCAAAGCAATGCAGTGCCATCTACGCAGATCCCCTGCTTAGAGAAATACACCTCCTATATCTTTTCCCACTGAAGGGAGCAGGAGGAAGTACTTGCTTCCTGGGGAACATGGGTCTGCCCCTGGAATTTTTTAACCCGGCTCTTGCAGATTTCTCCCCTTTTTTGATTTCACCTACAAGCTCTCCCTTGCCAGAGGAGCAGGATCTGCTGATGCAGGCCCGGCTGGCTCAAACGTGCAAAGGCTTTTCCCCAAACCTCTGGGGGAAAATTGAGGAGAGTTCCCTGCCCCCGCCTCCTCTCGCCTTCCGAACGGGCTTCCAAACGGGCAATGCCCTGACGGGTCCCCCACAACCCGTCCTGCCCACAGCCACACCCCTGTATAAGAGGGTGACCCATGTCCCTCACCCTCCATGTTCGAACGGAAGGCACCGTCTGTCCTGAGGGGTGTACCAGACAGGCATCTCTCCAGCCAGGCAGACCCCTGCAGCACCCGTTAAGCTCCAAAGCCTATACATTCCCAAGATGCCACAGGTCAGTATGCAAATCAGACTGCCCTGGCCACACCCTCCCTGTGGCTGGCCTCTGCTTTTTTCCGTACGTGCAGCTCAGTTTTTTCTTACCCAGATCCAGACTTCCATTTTAGCAAAAAGGTGGGTTGCAATGGGTCCAGGATGCCATTTGGAAACAAAGCCTGCAGGCCTGTCAAAGGAGACTTCCTGCCGCACGCCATGTGGTCAGAAGCCTACAAAAGGAATTGCACTTTGGAATACAGGGTCTCACTTGCTCAAGAGCCTTGCACAAGTGACTTTCCTCCCGCTGTGGAAAGCAGCTATAAAGGGACCTTGCGAAAATGATATTTGGAGCTATACTGCGTGATGCTAGGCAAACTGTGAGTCAGAAAGCAACTTAATTTTGAGAAGCCCGCGACCTACGGGAAGGAAAAGTTTTGAAGGGAAGAAGAAGGACTTTTCCCTGACCGGGAATCGAACCCGGGCCGCGGCGGTGAGAGCGCCGAATCCTAACCACTAGACCACCAGGGAGCCCAGTGCCATGCAGCAAAAGTTCATACACTGCTTTCCGAATGACAAAGCTCATGGGGGCTGAAAGCTTATTTTTCTCTACAGCACATATGAATCAGAAATTGAAAAAATCCTCATAATGCCACCCGACTGTCTGTCACTTACAAGCACAGGCCATCCTCTCCCCCTTGCTACTGAACCGATGAATTCCTGTACAATCGGGATCCACGGGAAAACACAAGAGGGACACCTAGTGGCTGCTGATGGCGCACAGACAGCTGGAACACTTTCTCAACCCTGTCTCGTTATTCAGCTTGCTGGAAGAATACATTGCTCTTAAGCGATTCAAGAGTGCAAGGGAGAAGAGTGCTCCAAAGTAGATGTATGCATCACAGCAGGGGTTTCCAGCAATTTACCTTTCTGGTGAGCTGGTACTGCACTTTACACACACATAGAGCACCAGACTGGGTGGAGGAGTGCGTGCGCATAAAGGTGGCTGAGGGCAATGGGAGCAAAACAACCTGGGGCACAGGGGACCCAGTCCCTTTCCTCCTCTTTCGTTCATGGGTAGGGGTACCTTTTTAAGGACCTTCGTTTAAAAAAAGCTACTGGGACAAAACACTCAAATCTATGCTTTAGAGGTATCTTCCCTGACCGGGAATCGAACCCGGGCCGCGGCGGTGAAAGCGCCAAATCCTAGCCACTAGACCACCAGGGAGGAGATGCTCTTATGTGCTTTCCTTGCTCACCCCCTTATTGTGACTAAGCTAACTCCAATATAAAAATTGCCCGTAAAGTCCGAGTGGGAGAAAGTTAGGTGTCACACAGTGTGTTTGTCATAAGCAATTACCTTTAGCCTCCTGCAAAAGCCTTTTAACTCCGCAAACAGCTCTTGCTGGACAGCCGGTGCTGCAGCAGCCAGCAGAAAAAGGGAGTTGAGTAAAGCTGGGCCTTGGGTCTCACCAGGGTGGCCGAGTGGTTAAGGTGTTGGACTTAAGATCCAATGGACGTTTGTCCGCATGGGTTCGAGCCCCATTCCTGGTATGGGTTTTCAGCTGCTTTGTAAGAAAGTGCAGATGCTTTTGAAAAGCATTTTCCTGCGCCCTTCCACTGCCCCTCTCCAACAGTCCCCATTCAAGTCTCAGCTGTGGGGTCTGCTGCTATTCTGCTACCAGCATGGATGCTTCCCAAAGCAATGCAGTGCCATCTACGCAGATCCCCTGCTTAGAGAAATACACCTCCTATATCTTTTCCCACTGAAGGGAGCAGGAGGAAGTACTTGCTTCCTGGGGAACATGGGTCTGCCCCTGGAATTTTTTAACCCGGCTCTTGCAGATTTCTCCCCTTTTTTGATTTCACCTACAAGCTCTCCCTTGCCAGAGGAGCAGGATCTGCTGATGCAGGCCCGGCTGGCTCAAACGTGCAAAGGCTTTTCCCCAAACCTCTGGGGGAAAATTGAGGAGAGTTCCCTGCCCCCGCCTCCTCTCGCCTTCCGAACGGGCTTCCAAACGGGCAATGCCCTGACGGGTCCCCCACAACCCGTCCTGCCCACAGCCACACCCCTGTATAAGAGGGTGACCCATGTCCCTCACCCTCCATGTTCGAACGGAAGGCACCGTCTGTCCTGAGGGGTGTACCAGACAGGCATCTCTCCAGCCAGGCAGACCCCTGCAGCACCCGTTAAGCTCCAAAGCCTATACATTCCCAAGATGCCACAGGTCAGTATGCAAATCAGACTGCCCTGGCCACACCCTCCCTGTGGCTGGCCTCTGCTTTTTTCCGTACGTGCAGCTCAGTTTTTTCTTACCCAGATCCAGACTTCCATTTTAGCAAAAAGGTGGGTTGCAATGGGTCCAGGATGCCATTTGGAAACAAAGCCTGCAGGCCTGTCAAAGGAGACTTCCTGCCGCACGCCATGTGGTCAGAAGCCTACAAAAGGAATTGCACTTTGGAATACAGGGTCTCACTTGCTCAAGAGCCTTGCACAAGTGACTTTCCTCCCGCTGTGGAAAGCAGCTATAAAGGGACCTTGCGAAAATGATATTTGGAGCTATACTGCGTGATGCTAGGCAAACTGTGAGTCAGAAAGCAACTTCATTTTGAGAAGCCCGCGACCTACGGGAAGGAAAAGTTTTGAAGGGAAGAAGAAGGACTTTTCCCTGACCGGGAATCGAACCCGGGCCGCGGCGGTGAGAGCGCCGAATCCTAACCACTAGACCACCAGGGAGCCCAGTGCCATGCAGCAAAAGTTCATACACTGCTTTCCGAATGACAAAGCTCATGGGGGCTGAAAGCTTATTTTTCTCTACAGCACATATGAATCAGAAATTGAAAAAATCCTCATAATGCCACCCGACTGTCTGTCACTTCCAAGCACAGGCCATCCTCTCCCCCTTGCTACTGAACCGATGAATTCCTGTACAATCGGGATCCACGGGAAAACACAAGAGGGACACCTAGTGGCTGCTGATGGCGCACAGACAGCTGGAACACTTTCTCAACCCTGTCTCGTTATTCAGCTTGCTGGAAGAATACATTGCTCTTAAGCGATTCAAGAGTGCAAGGGAGAAGAGTGCTCCAAAGTAGATGTATGCATCACAGCAGGGGTTTCCAGCAATTTACCTTTCTGGTGAGCTGGTACTGCACTTTACACACACATAGAGCACCAGACTGGGTGGAGGAGTGCGTGCGCATAAAGGTGGCTGAGGGCAATGGGAGCAAAACAACCTGGGGAACAGGGGACCCAGTCCCTTTCCTCCTCTTTCGTTCATGGGTAGGGGTACCTTTTTAAAGACCTTCGTTTAAAAAAAGCTACTGGGACAAAACACTCAAATCTATGCTTTAGAGGTATCTTCCCTGACCGGGAATCAAACCCGGGCTGCGGCGGTGAAAGCGCCGAATCCTAGCCACTAGACCACCAGGGAGGAGATGCTCTTGTGTACTTGCCTTGCTCACCCCCTTATTGTGACTAAGCTAACTCCAATATAAAAATTGCCCGTAAAGTCCGAGTGGGAGAAAGTTAGGTGTCACACAGTGTGTTTGTCATAAGCAATTACCTTTAGCCTCCTGCAAAAGCCTTTTAACTCCGCAAACAGCTCTTGCTGGACAGCCGGTGCTGCAGCAGCCAGCAGAAAAAGGGAGTTGAGTAAAGCTGGGCCTTGGGTCTCACCAGGGTGGCCGAGTGGTTAAGGTGTTGGACTTAAGATCCAATGGACGTTTGTCTGCATGGGTTCGAGCCCCATTCCTGGTATGGGTTTTCAGCTGCTTTGTAAGAAAGTGCAGATGCTTTTGAAAAGCATTTTCCTGCGCCCTTCCACTGCCCCTCTCCAACAGTCCCCATTCAAGTCTCAGCTGTGGGGTCTGCTGCTATTCTGCTACCAGCATGGATGCTTCCCAAAGCAATGCAGTGCCATCTACGCAGATCCCCTGCTTAGAGAAATACACCTCCTATATCTTTTCCCACTGAAGGGAGCAGGAGGAAGTACTTGCTTCCTGGGGAACATGGGTCTGCCCCTGGAATTTTTTAACCCGGCTCTTGCAGATTTCTCCCCTTTTTTGATTTCACCTACAAGCTCTCCCTTGCCAGAGGAGCAGGATCTGCTGATGCAGGCCCGGCTGGCTCAAACGTGCAAAGGCTTTTCCCCAAACCTCTGGGGGAAAATTGAGGAGAGTTCCCTGCCCCCGCCTCCTCTCGCCTTCCGAACGGGCTTCCAAACGGGCAATGCCCTGACGGGTCCCCCACAACCCGTCCTGCCCACAGCCACACCCCTGTATAAGAGGGTGACCCATGTCCCTCACCCTCCATGTTCGAACGGAAGGCACCGTCTGTCCTGAGGGGTGTACCAGACAGGCATCTCTCCAGCCAGGCAGACCCCTGCAGCACCCGTTAAGCTCCAAAGCCTATACATTCCCAAGATGCCACAGGTCAGTATGCAAATCAGACTGCCCTGGCCACACCCTCCCTGTGGCTGGCCTCTGCTTTTTTCCGTACGTGCAGCTCAGTTTTTTCTTACCCAGATCCAGACTTCCATTTTAGCAAAAAGGTGGGTTGCAATGGGTCCAGGATGCCATTTGGAAACAAAGCCTGCAGGCCTGTCAAAGGAGACTTCCTGCCGCACGCCATGTGGTCAGAAGCCTACAAAAGGAATTGCACTTTGGAATACAGGGTCTCACTTGCTCAAGAGCCTTGCACAAGTGACTTTCCTCCCGCTGTGGAAAGCAGCTATAAAGGGACCTTGCGAAAATGATATTTGGAGCTATACTGCGTGATGCTAGGCAAACTGTGAGTCAGAAAGCAACTTAATTTTGAGAAGCCCGCGACCTACGGGAAGGAAAAGTTTTGAAGGGAAGAAGAAGGACTTTTCCCTGACCGGGAATCGAACCCGGGCCGCGGCGGTGAGAGCGCCGAATCCTAACCACTAGACCACCAGGGAGCCCAGTGCCATGCAGCAAAAGTTCATACACTGCTTTCCGAATGACAAAGCTCATGGGGGCTGAAAGCTTATTTTTCTCTACAGCACATATGAATCAGAAATTGAAAAAATCCTCATAATGCCACCCGACTGTCTGTCACTTCCAAGCACAGGCCATCCTCTCCCCCTTGCTACTGAACCGATGAATTCCTGTACAATCGGGATCCACGGGAAAACACAAGAGGGACACCTAGTGGCTGCTGATGGCGCACAGACAGCTGGAACACTTTCTCAACCCTGTCTCGTTATTCAGCTTGCTGGAAGAATACATTGCTCTTAAGCGATTCAAGAGTGCAAGGGAGAAGAGTGCTCCAAAGTAGATGTATGCATCACAGCAGGGGTTTCCAGCAATTTACCTTTCTGGTGAGCTGGTACTGCACTTTACACACACATAGAGCACCAGACTGGGTGGAGGAGTGCGTGCGCATAAAGGTGGCTGAGGGCAATGGGAGCAAAACAACCTGGGGCACAGGGGACCCAGTCCCTTTCCTCCTCTTTCGTTCATGGGTAGGGGTACCTTTTTAAGGACCTTCGTTTAAAAAAAGCTACTGGGACAAAACACTCAAATCTATGCTTTAGAGGTATCTTCCCTGACCGGGAATCGAACCCGGCCGCGGCGGTGAAAGCGCCAAATACTAGCCACTAGACCACCAGGGAGGAGATGCTCTTGTGTGCTTGCCTTGCTCACCCCCTTATTGTGACTAAGCTAACTCCAATATAAAAATTGCCCGTAAAGTCCGAGTGGGAGAAAGTTAGGTGTCACACAGTGTGTTTGTCATAAGCAATTACCTTTAGCCTCCTGCAAAAGCCTTTTAACTCCGCAAACAGCTCTTGCTGGACAGCCGGTGCTGCAGCAGCCAGCAGAAAAAGGGAGTTGAGTAAAGCTGGGCCTTGGGTCTCACCAGGGTGGCCGAGTGGTTAAGGCGTTGGACTTAAGATCCAATGGACGTTTTTCCGCATGGGTTCGAGCCCCATTCCTGGTATGGGTTTTCAGCTGCTTTGTAAGAAAGTGCAGATGGTTTTGAAAAGCATTTTCCTGCGCCCTTCCACTGCCCCTCTCCAACAGTCCCCATTCAAGTCTCAGCTGTGGGGTCTGCTGCTATTCTGCTACCAGCATGGATGCTTCCCAAAGCAATGCAGTGCCATCTACGCAGATCCCCTGCTTAGAGAAATACACCTCCTATATCTTTTCCCACTGAAGGGAGCAGGAGGAAGTACTTGCTTCCTGGGGAACATGGGTCTGCCCCTGGAATTTTTTAACCCGGCTCTTGCAGATTTCTCCCCTTTTTTGATTTCACCTACAAGCTCTCCCTTGCCAGAGGAGCAGGATCTGCTGATGCAGGCCCGGCTGGCTCAAACGTGCAAAGGCTTTTCCCCAAACCTCTGGGGGAAAATTGAGGAGAGTTCCCTGCCCCCGCCTCCTCTCGCCTTCCGAACGGGCTTCCAAACGGGCAATGCCCTGACGGGTCCCCCACAACCCGTCCTGCCCACAGCCACACCCCTGTATAAGAGGGTGACCCATGTCCCTCACCCTCCATGTTCGAACGGAAGGCACCGTCTGTCCTGAGGGGTGTACCAGACAGGCATCTCTCCAGCCAGGCAGACCCCTGCAGCACCCGTTAAGCTCCAAAGCCTATACATTCCCAAGATGCCACAGGTCAGTATGCAAATCAGACTGCCCTGGCCACACCCTCCCTGTGGCTGGCCTCTGCTTTTTTCCGTACGTGCAGCTCAGTTTTTTCTTACCCAGATCCAGACTTCCATTTTAGCAAAAAGGTGGGTTGCAATGGGTCCAGGATGCCATTTGGAAACAAAGCCTGCAGGCCTGTCAAAGGAGACTTCCTGCCGCACGCCATGTGGTCAGAAGCCTACAAAAGGAATTGCACTTTGGAATACAGGGTCTCACTTGCTCAAGAGCCTTGCACAAGTGACTTTCCTCCCGCTGTGGAAAGCAGCTATAAAGGGACCTTGCGAAAATGATATTTGGAGCTATACTGCGTGATGCTAGGCAAACTGTGAGTGAGAAAGCAACTTCATTTTGAGAAGCCCGCGACCTACGGGAAGGAAAAGTTTTGAAGGGAAGAAGACGGACTTTTCCCTGACCGGGAATCGAACCCGGGCCGCGGCGGTGAGAGCGCCGAATCCTAACCACTAGACCACCAGGGAGCCCAGTGCCATGCAGCAAAAGTTCATACACTGCTTTCCGAATGACAAAGCTCATGGGGGCTGAAAGCTTATTTTTCTCTACAGCACATATGAATCAGAAATTGAAAAAATCCTCATAATGCCACCCGACTGTCTGTCACTTCCAAGCACAGGCCATCCTCTCCCCCTTGCTACTGAACCGATGAATTCCTGTACAATCGGGATCCACGGGAAAACACAAGAGGGACACCTAGTGGCTGCTGATGGCGCACAGACAGCTGGAACACTTTCTCAACCCTGTCTCGTTATTCAGCTTGCTGGAAGAATACATTGCTCTTAAGCGATTCAAGAGTGCAAGGGAGAAGAGTGCTCCAAAGTAGATGTATGCATCACAGCAGGGGTTTCCAGCAATTTACCTTTCTGGTGAGCTGGTACTGCACTTTACACACACATAGAGCACCAGACTGGGTGGAGGAGTGCGTGCGCATAAAGGTGGCTGAGGGCAATGGGAGCAAAACAACCTGGGGAACAGGGGACCCAGTCCCTTTCCTCCTCTTTCGTTCATGGGTAGGGGTACCTTTTTAAAGACCTTCGTTTAAAAAAAGCTACTGGGACAAAACACTCAAATCTATGCTTTAGAGGTATCTTCCCTGACCGGGAATCGAACCCGGGCCGCGGCGGTGAAAGCGCCGAATTCTAGCCACTAGACCACCAGGGAGGAGATGCTCTTGTGTACTTGCCTTGCTCACCCCCTTATTGTGACTAAGCTAACTCCAATATAAAAATTGCCCGTAAAGTCCGAGTGGGAGAAAGTTAGGTGTCACACAGTGTGTTTGTCATAAGCAATTACCTTTAGCCTCCTGCAAAAGCCTTTTAACTCCGCAAACAGCTCTTGCTGGACAGCCGGTGCTGCAGCAGCCAGCAGAAAAAGGGAGTTGAGTAAAGCTGGGCCTTGGGTCTCACCAGGGTGGCCGAGTGGTTAAGGTGTTGGACTTAAGATCCAATGGACGTTTGTCTGCATGGGTTCGAGCCCCATTCCTGGTATGGGTTTTCAGCTGCTTTGTAAGAAAGTGCAGATGCTTTTGAAAAGCATTTTCCTGCGCCCTTCCACTGCCCCTCTCCAACAGTCCCCATTCAAGTCTCAGCTGTGGGGTCTGCTGCTATTCTGCTACCAGCATGGATGCTTCCCAAAGCAATGCAGTGCCATCTACGCAGATCCCCTGCTTAGAGAAATACACCTCCTATATCTTTTCCCACTGAAGGGAGCAGGAGGAAGTACTTGCTTCCTGGGGAACATGGGTCTGCCCCTGGAATTTTTTAACCCGGCTCTTGCAGATTTCTCCCCTTTTTTGATTTCACCTACAAGCTCTCCCTTGCCAGAGGAGCAGGATCTGCTGATGCAGGCCCGGCTGGCTCAAACGTGCAAAGGCTTTTCCCCAAACCTCTGGGGGAAAATTGAGGAGAGTTCCCTGCCCCCGCCTCCTCTCGCCTTCCGAACGGGCTTCCAAACGGGCAATGCCCTGACGGGTCCCCCACAACCCGTCCTGCCCACAGCCACACCCCTGTATAAGAGGGTGACCCATGTCCCTCACCCTCCATGTTCGAACGGAAGGCACCGTCTGTCCTAAGGGGTGTACCAGACAGGCATCTCTCCAGCCAGGCAGACCCCTGCAGCACCCGTTAAGCTCCAAAGCCTATACATTCCCAAGATGCCACAGGTCAGTATGCAAATCAGACTGCCCTGGCCACACCCTCCCTGTGGCTGGCCTCTGCTTTTTTCCGTACGTGCAGCTCAGTTTTTTCTTACCCAGATCCAGACTTCCATTTTAGCAAAAAGGTGGGTTGCAATGGGTCCAGGATGCCATTTGGAAACAAAGCCTGCAGGCCTGTCAAAGGAGACTTCCTGCCGCACGCCATGTGGTCAGAAGCCTACAAAAGGAATTGCACTTTGGAATACAGGGTCTCACTTGCTCAAGAGCCTTGCACAAGTGACTTTCCTCCCGCTGTGGAAAGCAGCTATAAAGGGACCTTGCGAAAATGATATTTGGAGCTATACTGCGTGATGCTAGGCAAACTGTGAGTCAGAAAGCAACTTCATTTTGAGAAGCCCGCGACCTACGGGAAGGAAAAGTTTTGAAGGGAAGAAGAAGGACTTTTCCCTGACCGGGAATCGAACCCGGGCCGCGGCGGTGAGAGCGCCGAATCCTAACCACTAGACCACCAGGGAGCCCAGTGCCATGCAGCAAAAGTTCATACACTGCTTTCCGAATGACAAAGCTCATGGGGGCTGAAAGCTTATTTTTCTCTACAGCACATATGAATCAGAAATTGAAAAAATCCTCATAATGCCACCCGACTGTCTGTCACTTCCAAGCACAGGCCATCCTCTCCCCCTTGCTACTGAACCGATGAATTCCTGTACAATCGGGATCCACGGGAAAACACAAGAGGGACACCTAGTGGCTGCTGATGGCGCACAGACAGCTGGAACACTTTCTCAACCCTGTCTCGTTATTCAGCTTGCTGGAAGAATACATTGCTCTTAAGCGATTCAAGAGTGCAAGGGAGAAGAGTGCTCCAAAGTAGATGTATGCATCACAGCAGGGGTTTCCAGCAATTTACCTTTCTGGTGAGCTGGTACTGCACTTTACACACACATAGAGCACCAGACTGGGTGGAGGAGTGCGTGCGCATAAAGGTGGCTGAGGGCAATGGGAGCAAAACAACCTGGGGCACAGGGGACCCAGTCCCTTTCCTCCTCTTTCGTTCATGGGTAGGGGTACCTTTTTAAGGACCTTCGTTTAAAAAAAGCTACTGGGACAAAACACTCAAATCTATGCTTTAGAGGTATCTTCCCTGACCGGGAATCGAACCCAGGCCGTGGCGGTGAAAGCGCCAAATCCTAGCCACTAGACAACCAGGGAGGAGATGCTCTTATGTGCTTGTCTTGCTCACCCCCTTATTGTGACTAAGCTAACTCCAATATAAAAATTGCCCGTAAAGTCCGAGTGGGAGAAAGTTAGGTGTCACACAGTGTGTTTGTCATAAGCAATTACCTTTAGCCTCCTGCAAAAGCCTTTTAACTCCGCAAACAGCTCTTGCTGGACAGCCGGTGCTGCAGCAGCTAGCAGAAAAAGGGAGTTGAGTAAAGCTGGGCCTTGGGTCTCACCAGGGTGGCCGAGTGGTTAAGGTGTTGGACTTAAGATCCAATGGACGTTTGTCCGCATGGGTTTGAGCCCCATTCCTGGTATGGGTTTTCAGCTGCTTTGTAAGAAAGTGCAGATGCTTTTGAAAAGCATTTTCCTGCGCCCTTCCACTGCCCCTCTCCAACAGTCCCCATTCAAGTCTCAGCTGTGGGGTCTGCTGCTTTTCTGCTACCAGCATGGATGCTTCCCAAAGCAATGCAGTGCCATCTACGCAGATCCCCTGCTTAGAGAAATACACCTCCTATATCTTTTCCCACTGAAGGGAGCAGGAGGAAGTACTTGCTTCCTGGGGAACATGGGTCTGCCCCTGGAATTTTTTAACCCGGCTCTTGCAGATTTCTCCCCTTTTTTGATTTCACCTACAAGCTCTCCCTTGCCAGAGGAGCAGGATCTGCAGATGCAGGCCCGGCTGGCTCAAACGTGCAAAGGCTTTTCCCCAAACCTCTGGGGGAAAATTGAGGAGAGTTCCCTGCCCCCGCCTCCTCTCGCCTTCCGAACGGGCTTCCAAACGGGCAATGCCCTGACGGGTCCCCCACAACCCGTCCTGCCCACAGCCACACCCCTGTATAAGAGGGTGACCCATGTCCCTCACCCTCCATGTTCGAACGGAAGGCACCGTCTGTCCTGAGGGGTGTACCAGACAGGCATCTCTCCAGCCAGGCAGACCCCTGCAGCACCCGTTAAGCTCCAAAGCCTATACATTCCCAAGATGCCACAGGTCAGTATGCAAATCAGACTGCCCTGGCCACACCCTCCCTGTGGCTGGCCTCTGCTTTTTTCCGTACGTGCAGCTCAGTTTTTTCTTACCCAGATCCAGACTTCCATTTTAGCAAAAAGGTGGGTTGCAATGGGTCCAGGATGCCATTTGGAAACAAAGCCTGCAGGCCTGTCAAAGGAGACTTCCTGCCGCACGCCATGTGGTCAGAAGCCTACAAAAGGAATTGCACTTTGGAATACAGGGTCTCACTTGCTCAAGAGCCTTGCACAAGTGACTTTCCGCCCGCTGTGGAAAGCAGCTATAAAGGGACCTTGCGAAAATGATATTTGGAGCTATACTGCGTGATGCTAGGCAAACTGTGAGTCAGAAAGCAACTTCATTTTGAGAAGCCCGCGACCTACGGGAAGGAAAAGTTTTGAAGGGAAGAAGAAGGACTTTTCCCTGACCGGGAATCGAACCCGGGCCGCGGCGGTGAGAGTGCCGAATCCTAACCACTAGACCACCAGGGAGCCCAGTGCCATGCAGCAAAAGTTCATACACTGCTTTCCGAATGACAAAGCTCATGGGGGCTGAAAGCTTATTTTTCTCTACAGCACATATGAATCAGAAATTGAAAAAATCCTCATAATGCCACCCGACTGTCTGTCACTTCCAAGCACAGGCCATCCTCTCCCCCTTGCTACTGAACCGATGAATTCCTGTACAATCGGGATCCACGGGAAAACACAAGAGGGACACCTAGTGGCTGCTGATGGCGCACAGACAGCTGGAACACTTTCTCAACCCTGTCTCGTTATTCAGCTTGCTGGAAGAATACATTGCTCTTAAGCGATTCAAGAGTGCAAGGGAGAAGAGTGCTCCAAAGTAGATGTATGCATCACAGCAGGGGTTTCCAGCAATTTACCTTTCTGGTGAGCTGGTACTGCACTTTACACACACATAGAGCACCAGACTGGGTGGAGGAGTGCGTGCGCATAAAGGTGGCTGAGGGCAATGGGAGCAAAACAACCTGGGGAACAGGGGACCCAGTCCCTTTCCTCCTCTTTCGTTCATGGGTAGGGGTACCTTTTTAAAGACCTTCGTTTAAAAAAAGCTACTGGGACAAAACACTCAAATCTATGCTTTAGAGGTATCTTCCCTGACCGGGAATCGAACCCGGGCCGCGGCGGTGAAAGCGCCGAATCCTAGCCACTAGACCACCAGGGAGGAGATGCTCTTGTGTGCTTGCCTTGCTCACCCCCTTATTGTGACTAAGCTAACTCCAATATAAAAATTGCCCGTAAAGTCCGAGTGGGAGAAAGTTAGGTGTCACACAGTGTGTTTGTCATAAGCAATTACCTTTAGCCTCCTGCAAAAGCCTTTTAACTCCGCAAACAGCTCTTGCTGGACAGCCGGTGCTGCAGCAGCCAGCAGAAAAAGGGAGTTGAGTAAAGCTGGGCCTTGGGTCTCACCAGGGTGGCCGAGTGGTTAAGGTGTTGGACTTAAGATCCAATGGACGTTTGTCCGCATGGGTTCGAGCCCCATTCCTGGTATGGGTTTTCAGCTGCTTTGTAAGAAAGTGCAGATGCTTTTGAAAAGCATTTTCCTGCGCCCTTCCACTGCCCCTCTCCAACAGTCCCCATTCAAGTCTCAGCTGTGGGGTCTGCTGCTATTCTGCTACCAGCATGGATGCTTCCCAAAGCAATGCAGTGCCATCTACGCAGATCCCCTGCTTAGAGAAATACACCTCCTATATCTTTTCCCACTGAAGGGAGCAGGAGGAAGTACTTGCTTCCTGGGGAACATGGGTCTGCCCCTGGAATTTTTTAACCCGGCTCTTGCAGATTTCTCCCCTTTTTTGATTTCATCTACAAGCTCTCCCTTGCCAGAGGAGCAGGATCTGCTGATGCAGGCCCGGCTGGCTCAAACGTGCAAAGGCTTTTCCCCAAACCTCTGGGGGAAAATTGAGGAGAGTTCCCTGCCCCCGCCTCCTCTCGCCTTCCGAACGGGCTTCCAAACGGGCAATGCCCTGACGGGTCCCCCACAACCCGTCCTGCCCACAGCCACACCCCTGTATAAGAGGGTGACCCATGTCCCTCACCCTCCATGTTCGAACGGAAGGCACCGTCTGTCCTGAGGGGTGTACCAGACAGGCATCTCTCCAGCCAGGCAGACCCCTGCAGCACCCGTTAAGCTCCAAAGCCTATACATTCCCAAGATGCCACAGGTCAGTATGCAAATCAGACTGCCCTGGCCACACCCTCCCTGTGGCTGGCCTCTGCTTTTTTCCGTACGTGCAGCTCAGTTTTTTCTTACCCAGATCCAGACTTCCATTTTAGCAAAAAGGTGGGTTGCAATGGGTCCAGGATGCCATTTGGAAACAAAGCCTGCAGGCCTGTCAAAGGAGACTTCCTGCCGCACGCCATGTGGTCAGAAGCCTACAAAAGGAATTGCACTTTGGAATACAGGGTCTCACTTGCTCAAGAGCCTTGCACAAGTGACTTTCCTCCCGCTGTGGAAAGCAGCTATAAAGGGACCTTGCGAAAATGATATTTGGAGCTATACTGCGTGATGCTAGGCAAACTGTGAGTCAGAAAGCAACTTCATTTTGAGAAGCCCGCGACCTACGGGAAGGAAAAGTTTTGGAGGGAAGAAGAAGGACTTTTCCCTGACCGGGAATCGAACCCGGGCCGCGGCGGTGAGAGCGCCGAATCCTAACCACTAGACCACCAGGGAGCCCAGTGCCATGCAGCAAAAGTTCATACACTGCTTTCCGAATGACAAAGCTCATGGGGGCTGAAAGCTTATTTTTCTCTACAGCACATATGAATCAGAAATTGAAAAAATCCTCATAATGCCACCCGACTGTCTGTCACTTCCAAGCACAGGCCATCCTCTCCCCCTTGCTACTGAACCGATGAATTCCTGTACAATCGGGATCCACGGGAAAACACAAGAGGGACACCTAGTGGCTGCTGATGGCGCACAGACAGCTGGAACACTTTCTCAACCCTGTCTCGTTATTCAGCTTGCTGGAAGAATACATTGCTCTTAAGCGATTCAAGAGTGCAAGGGAGAAGAGTGCTCCAAAGTAGATGTATGCATCACAGCAGGGGTTTCCAGCAATTTACCTTTCTGGTGAGCTGGTACTGCACTTTACACACACATAGAGCACCAGACTGGGTGGAGGAGTGCGTGCGCATAAAGGTGGCTGAGGGCAATGGGAGCAAAACAACCTGGGGAACAGGGGACCCAGTCCCTTTCCTCCTCTTTCGTTCATGGGTAGGGGTACCTTTTTAAAGACCTTCGTTTAAAAAAAGCTACTGGGACAAAACACTCAAATCTATGCTTTAGAGGTATCTTCCCTGACCGGGAATCGAACCCGGGCCGCGGCGGTGAAAGCGCCGAATCCTAGCCACTAGACCACCAGGGAGGAGATGCTCTTGTGTGCTTGCCTTGCTCACCTCCTTATTGTGACTAAGCTAACTCCAATATAAAAATTGCCCGTAAAGTCCGAGTGGGAGAAAGTTAGGTGTCACACAGTGTGTTTGTCATAAGCAATTACCTTTAGCCTCCTGCAAAAGCCTTTTAACTCCGCAAACAGCTCTTGCTGGACAGCCGGTGCTGCAGCAGCCAGCAGAAAAAGGGAGTTGAGTAAAGCTGGGCCTTGGGTCTCACCAGGGTGGCCGAGTGGTTAAGGTGTTGGACTTAAGATCCAATGGACGTTTGTCCGCATGGGTTCGAGCCCCATTCCTGGTATGGGTTTTCAGCTGCTTTGTAAGAAAGTGCAGATGCTTTTGAAAAGCATTTTCCTGCGCCCTTCCACTGCCCCTCTCCAACAGTCCCCATTCAAGTCTCAGCTGTGGGGTCTGCTGCTATTCTGCTACCAGCATGGATGCTTCCCAAAGCAATGCAGTGCCATCTACGCAGATCCCCTGCTTAGAGAAATACACCTCCTATATCTTTTCCCACTGAAGGGAGCAGGAGGAAGTACTTGCTTCCTGGGGAACATGGGTCTGCCCCTGGAATTTTTTAACCCGGCTCTTGCAGATTTCTCCCCTTTTTTGATTTCACCTACAAGCTCTCCCTTGCCAGAGGAGCAGGATCTGCTGATGCAGGCCCGGCTGGCTCAAACGTGCAAAGGCTTTTCCCCAAACCTCTGGGGGAAAATTGAGGAGAGTTCCCTGCCCCCGCCTCCTCTCGCCTTCCGAACGGGCTTCCAAGCGGGCAATGCCCTGACGGGTCCCCCACAACCCGTCCTGCCCACAGCCACACCCCTGTATAAGAGGGTGACCCATGTCCCTCACCCTCCATGTTCGAACGGAAGGCACCGTCTGTCCTGAGGGGTGTACCAGACAGGCATCTCTCCAGCCAGGCAGACCCCTGCAGCACCCGTTAAGCTCCAAAGCCTATACATTCCCAAGATGCCACAGGTCAGTATGCAAATCAGACTGCCCTGGCCACACCCTCCCTGTGGCTGGCCTCTGCTTTTTTCCGTACGTGCAGCTCAGTTTTTTCTTACCCAGATCCAGACTTCCATTTTAGCAAAAAGGTGGGTTGCAATGGGTCCAGGATGCCATTTGGAAACAAAGCCTGCAGGCCTGTCAAAGGAGACTTCCTGCCGCACGCCATGTGGTCAGAAGCCTACAAAAGGAATTGCACTTTGGAATACAGGGTCTCACTTGCTCAAGAGCCTTGCACAAGTGACTTTCCTCCCGCTGTGGAAAGCAGCTATAAAGGGACCTTGCGAAAATGATATTTGGAGCTATACTGCGTGATGCTAGGCAAACTGTGAGTCAGAAAGCAACTTCATTTTGAGAAGCCCGCGACCTACGGGAAGGAAAAGTTTTGAAGGGAAGAAGAAGGACTTTTCCCTGACCGGGAATCGAACCCGGGCCGTGGCGGTGAGAGCGCCGAATCCTAACCACTAGACCACCAGGGAGCCCAGTGCCATGCAGCAAAAGTTCATACACTGCTTTCCGAATGACAAAGCTCATGGGGGCTGAAAGCTTATTTTTCTCTACAGCACATATGAATCAGAAATTGAAAAAATCCTCATAATGCCACCCGACTGTCTGTCACTTCCAAGCACAGGCCATCCTCTCCCCCTTGCTACTGAACCGATGAATTCCTGTACAATCGGGATCCACGGGAAAACACAAGAGGGACACCTAGTGGCTGCTGATGGCGCACAGACAGCTGGAACACTTTCTCAACCCTGTCTCGTTATTCAGCTTGCTGGAAGAATACATTGCTCTTAAGCGATTCAAGAGTGCAAGGGAGAAGAGTGCTCCAAAGTAGATGTATGCATCACAGCAGGGGTTTCCAGCAATTTACCTTTCTGGTGAGCTGGTACTGCACTTTACACACACATAGAGCACCAGACTGGGTGGAGGAGTGCGTGCGCATAAAGGTGGCTGAGGGCAATGGGAGCAAAACAACCTGGGGAACAGGGGACCCAGTCCCTTTCCTCCTCTTTCGTTCATGGGTAGGGGTACCTTTTTAAAGACCTTCGTTTAAAAAAAGCTACTGGGACAAAACACTCAAATCTATGCTTTAGAGGTATCTTCCCTGACCGGGAATCGAACCCGGGCCGTGGCGGTGAAAGCGCCAAATCCTAGCCACTAGACCACCAGGGAGGAGATGCTCTTATGTGCTTGCCTTGCTCACCCCCTTATTGTGACTAAGCTAACTCCAATATAAAAATTGCCCGTAAAGTCCGAGTGGGAGAAAGTTAGGTGTCACACAGTGTGTTTGTCATAAGCAATTACCTTTAGCCTCCTGCAAAAGCCTTTTAACTCCGCAAACAGCTCTTGCTGGACAGCCGGTGCTGCAGCAGCTAGCAGAAAAAGGGAGTTGAGTAAAGCTGGGCCTTGGGTCTCACCAGGGTGGCCGAGTGGTTAAGGTGTTGGACTTAAGATCCAATGGACGTTTGTCCGCATGGGTTCGAGCCCCATTCCTGGTATGGGTTTTCAGCTGCTTTGTAAGAAAGTGCAGATGCTTTTGAAAAGCATTTTCCTGCGCCCTTCCACTGCCCCTCTTCAACAGTCCCCATTCAAGTCTCAGCTGTGGGGTCTGCTGCTATTCTGCTACCAGCATGGATGCTTCCCAAAGCAATGCAGTGCCATCTACGCAGATCCCCTGCTTAGAGAAATACACCTCCTATATCTTTTCCCACTGAAGGGAGCAGGAGGAAGTACTTGCTTCCTGGGGAACATGGGTCTGCCCCTGGAATTTTTTAACCCGGCTCTTGCAGATTTCTCCCCTTTTTTGATTTCACCTACAAGCTCTCCCTTGCCAGAGGAGCAGGATCTGCTGATGCAGGCCCGGCTGGCTCAAACGTGCAAAGGCTTTTCCCCAAACCTCTGGGGGAAAATTGAGGAGAGTTCCCTGCCCCCGCCTCCTCTCGCCTTCCGAACGGGCTTCCAAACGGGCAATGCCCTGACGGGTCCCCCACAACCCGTCCTGCCCACAGCCACACCCCTGTATAAGAGGGTGACCCATGTCCCTCACCCTCCATGTTCGAACGGAAGGCACCGTCTGTCCTGAGGGGTGTACCAGACAGGCATCTCTCCAGCCAGGCAGACCCCTGCAGCACCCGTTAAGCTCCAAAGCCTATACATTCCCAAGATGCCACAGGTCAGTATGCAAATCAGACTGCCCTGGCCACACCCTCCCTGTGGCTGGCCTCTGCTTTTTTCCGTACGTGCAGCTCAGTTTTTTCTTACCCAGATCCAGACTTCCATTTTAGCAAAAAGGTGGGTTGCAATGGGTCCAGGATGCCATTTGGAAACAAAGCCTGCAGGCCTGTCAAAGGAGACTTCCTGCCGCACGCCATGTGGTCAGAAGCCTACAAAAGGAATTGCACTTTGGAATACAGGGTCTCACTTGCTCAAGAGCCTTGCACAAGTGACTTTCCTCCCGCTGTGGAAAGCAGCTATAAAGGGACCTTGCGAAAATGATATTTGGAGCTATACTGCGTGATGCTAGGCAAACTGTGAGTCAGAAAGCAACTTCATTTTGAGAAGCCCGCGACCTACGGGAAGGAAAAGTTTTGAAGGGAAGAAGAAGGACTTTTCCCTGACCGGGAATCGAACCCGGGCCGCGGCGGTGAGAGCGCCGAATCCTAACCACTAGACCACCAGGGAGCCCAGTGCCATGCAGCAAAAGTTCATACACTGCTTTCCGAATGACAAAGCTCATGGGGGCTGAAAGCTTATTTTTCTCTACAGCACATATGAATCAGAAATTGAAAAAATCCTCATAATGCCACCCGACTGTCTGTCACTTCCAAGCACAGGCCATCCTCTCCCCCTTGCTAATGAACCGATGAATTCCTGTACAATCGGGATCCACGGGAAAACACAAGAGGGACACCTAGTGGCTGCTGATGGCGCACAGACAGCTGGAACACTTTCTCAACCCTGTCTCGTTATTCAGCTTGCTGGAAGAATACATTGCTCTTAAGCGATTCAAGAGTGCAAGGGAGAAGAGTGCTCCAAAGTAGATGTATGCATCACAGCAGGGGTTTCCAGCAATTTACCTTTCTGGTGAGCTGGTACTGCACTTTACACACACATAGAGCACCAGACTGGGTGGAGGAGTGCGTGCGCATAAAGGTGGCTGAGGGCAATGGGAGCAAAACAACCTGGGGAACAGGGGACCCAGTCCCTTTCCTCCTCTTTCGTTCATGGGTAGGGGTACCTTTTTAAAGACCTTCGTTTAAAAAAAGCTACTGGGACAAAACACTCAAATCTATGCTTTAGAGGTATCTTCCCTGACCGGGAATCGAACCCGGGCCGCGGCAGTGAAAGCGCCGAATCCTAGCCACTAGACCACCAGGGAGGAGATGCTCTTGTGTGCTTGCCTTGCTCACCCCCTTATTGTGACTAAGCTAACTCCAATATAAAAATTGCCCGTAAAGTCCGAGTGGGAGAAAGTTAGGTGTCACACAGTGTGTTTGTCATAAGCAATTACCTTTAGCCTCCTGCAAAAGCCTTTTAACTCCGCAAACAGCTCTTGCTGGACAGCCGGTGCTGCAGCAGCCAGCAGAAAAATGGAGTTGAGTAAAGCTGGGCCTTGGGTCTCACCAGGGTGGCCGAGTGGTTAAGGTGTTGGACTTAAGATCCAATGGACGTTTGTCCGCATGGGTTCGAGCCCCATTCCTGGTATGGGTTTTCAGCTGCTTTGTAAGAAAGTGCAGATGCTTTTGAAAAGCATTTTCCTGCGCCCTTCCACTGCCCCTCTCCAACAGTCCCCATTCAAGTCTCAGCTGTGGGGTCTGCTGCTATTCTGCTACCAGCATGGATGCTTCCCAAAGCAATGCAGTGCCATCTACGCAGATCCCCTGCTTAGAGAAATACACCTCCTATATCTTTTCCCACTGAAGGGAGCAGGAGGAAGTACTTGCTTCCTGGGGAACATGGGTCTGCCCCTGGAATTTTTTAACCCGGCTCTTGCAGATTTCTCCCCTTTTTTGATTTCACCTACAAGCTCTCCCTTGCCAGAGGAGCAGGATCTGCTGATGCAGGCCCGGCTGGCTCAAACGTGCAAAGGCTTTTCCCCAAACCTCTGGGGGAAAATTGAGGAGAGTTCCCTGCCCCCGCCTCCTCTCGCCTTCCGAACGGGCTTCCAAACGGGCAATGCCCTGACGGGTCCCCCACAACCCGTCCTGCCCACAGCCACACCCCTGTATAAGAGGGTGACCCATGTCCCTCACCCTCCATGTTCGAACGGAAGGCACCGTCTGTCCTGAGGGGTGTACCAGACAGGCATCTCTCCAGCCAGGCAGACCCCTGCAGCACCCGTTAAGCTCCAAAGCCTATACATTCCCAAGATGCCACAGGTCAGTATGCAAATCAGACTGCCCTGGCCACACCCTCCCTGTGGCTGGCCTCTGCTTTTTTCCGTACGTGCAGCTCAGTTTTTTCTTACCCAGATCCAGACTTCCATTTTAGCAAAAAGGTGGGTTGCAATGGGTCCAGGATGCCATTTGGAAACAAAGCCTGCAGGCCTGTCAAAGGAGACTTCCTGCCGCACGCCATGTGGTCAGAAGCCTACAAAAGGAATTGCACTTTGGAATACAGGGTCTCACTTGCTCAAGAGCCTTGCACAAGTGACTTTCCTCCCGCTGTGGAAAGCAGCTATAAAGGGACCTTGCGAAAATGATATTTGGAGCTATACTGCGTGATGCTAGGCAAACTGTGAGTCAGAAAGCAACTTCATTTTGAGAAGCCCGCGACCTACGGGAAGGAAAAGTTTTGAAGGGAAGAAGAAGGACTTTTCCCTGACCGGGAATCGAACCCGGGCCGCGGCAGTGAGAGCGCCGAATCCTAACCACTAGACCACCAGGGAGCCCAGTGCCATGCAGCAAACGTTCATACACTGCTTTCCGAATGACAAAGCTCATGGGGGCTGAAAGCTTATTTTTCTCTACAGCACATATGAATCAGAAATTGAAAAAATCCTCATAATGCCACCCGACTGTCTGTCACTTCCAAGCACAGGCCATCCTCTCCCCCTGCTACTGAACCAATGAATTCCTGTACAATCGGGATCCACGGGAAAACACAAGAGGGACACCTAGTGGCTGCTGATGGCGCACAGACAGCTGGAACACTTTCTCAACCCTGTCTCGTTATTCAGCTTGCTGGAAGAATACATTGCTCTTAAGCGATTCAAGAGTGCAAGGGAGAAGAGTGCTCCAAAGTAGATGTATGCATCACAGCAGGGGTTTCCAGCAATTTACCTTTCTGGTGAGCTGGTACTGCACTTTACACACACATAGAGCACCAGACTGGGTGGAGGAGTGCGTGCGCATAAAGGTGGCTGAGGGCAATGGGAGCAAAACAACCAGGGGAACAGGGGACCCAGTCCCTTTCCTCCTCTTTCGTTCATGGGTAGGGGTACCTTTTTAAAGACCTTCGTTTAAAAAAAGCTACTGGGACAAAACACTCAAATCTATGCTTTAGAGGTATCTTCCCTGACCGGGAATCGAACCCGGGCCGCGGCGGTGAAAGCGCTAAATACTAGCCACTAGACCACCAGGGAGGAGATGCTCTTGTGTGCTTGCCTTACTCACCCCCTTATTGTGACTAAGCTAACTCCAATATAAAAATTGCCCGTAAAGTCCGAGTGGGAGAAAGTTAGGTGTCACACAGTGTGTTTGTCATAAGCAATTACCTTTAGCCTCCTGCAAAAGCCTTTTAACTCCGCAAACAGCTCTTGCTGGACAGCCGGTGCTGCAGCAGCCAGCAGAAAAAGGGAGTTGAGTAAAGCTGGGCCTTGGGTCTCACCAGGGTGGCCGAGTGGTTAAGGTGTTGGACTTAAGATCCAATGGACGTTTGTCCGCATGGGTTCGAGCCCCATTCCTGGTATGGGTTTTCAGCTGCTTTGTAAGAAAGTGCAGATGCTTTTGAAAAGCATTTTCCTGCGCCCTTCCACTGCCCCTCTCCAACAGTCCCCATTCAAGTCTCAGCTGTGGGGTCTGCTGCTATTCTGCTACCAGCATGGATGCTTCCCAAAGCAATGCAGTGCCATCTACGCAGATCCCCTGCTTAGAGAAATACACCTCCTATATCTTTTCCCACTGAAGGGAGCAGGAGGAAGTACTTGCTTCCTGGGGAACATGGGTCTGCCCCTGGAATTTTTTAACCCGGCTCTTGCAGATTTCTCCCCTTTTTTGATTTCACCTACAAGCTCTCCCTTGCCAGAGGAGCAGGATCTGCTGATGCAGGCCCGGCTGGCTCAAACGTGCAAAGGCTTTTCCCCAAACCTCTGGGGGAAAATTGAGGAGAGTTCCCTGCCCCCGCCTCCTCTCGCCTTCCAAACGGGCAATGCCCTGACGGATCCCCCACAACCCGTCCTGCCCACAGCCACACCCCTGTATAAGAGGGTGACCCATGTCCCTCACCCTCCATGTTCGAACGGAAGGCACCGTCTGTCCTGAGGGGTGTACCAGACAGGCATCTCTCCAGCCAGGCAGACCCCTGCAGCACCCGTTAAGCTCCAAAGCCTATACATTCCCAAGATGCCACAGGTCAGTATGCAAATCAGACTGCCCTGGCCACACCCTCCCTGTGGCTGGCCTCTGCTTTTTTCCGTACGTGCAGCTCAGTTTTTTCTTACCCAGATCCAGACTTCCATTTTAGCAAAAAGGTGGGTTGCAATGGGTCCAGGATGCCATTTGGAAACAAAGCCTGCAGGCCTGTCAAAGGAGACTTCCTGCCGCACGCCATGTGGTCAGAAGCCTACAAAAGGAATTGCACTTTGGAATACAGGGTCTCACTTGCTCAAGAGCCTTGCACAAGTGACTTTCCTCCCGCTGTGGAAAGCAGCTATAAAGGGACCTTGCGAAAATGATATTTGGAGCTATACTGCGTGATGCTAGGCAAACTGTGAGTCAGAAAGCAACTTCATTTTGAGAAGCCCGCGACCTACGGGAAGGAAAAGTTTTCAAGGGCAGAAGAAGGACTTTTCCCTGACCGGGAATCGAACCCGGGCCGCGGCGGTGAGAGCGCCGAATCCTAACCACTAGACCACCAGGGAGCCCAGTGCCATGCAGCAAAAGTTCATACACTGCTTTCCGAATGACAAAGCTCATGGGGGCTGAAAGCTTATTTTTCTCTACAGTACATATGAATCAGAAATTGAAAAAATCCTCATAATGCCACCCGACTGTCTGTCACTTCCAAGCACAGGCCATCCTCTCCCCCTTGCTACTGAACCGATGAATTCCTGTACAATCGGGATCCACGGGAAAACACAAGAGGGACACCTAGTGGCTGCTGATGGCGCACAGACAGCTGGAACACTTTCTCAACCCTGTCTCGTTATTCAGCTTGCTGGAAGAATACATTGCTCTTAAGCGATTCAAGAGTGCAAGGGAGAAGAGTGCTCCAAAGTAGATGTATGCATCACAGCAGGGGTTTCCAGCAATTTACCTTTCTGGTGAGCTGGTACTGCACTTTACACACACATAGAGCACCAGACTGGGTGGAGGAGTGCGTGCGCATAAAGGTGGCTGAGGGCAATGGGAGCAAAACAACCTGGGGCACAGGGGACCCAGTCCCTTTCCTCCTCTTTCGTTCATGGGTAGGGGTACCTTTTTAAGGACCTTTGTTTAAAAAAAGCTACTGGGACAAAACACTCAAATCTATGCTTTAGAGGTATCTTCCCTGACCGGGAATCGAACCCGGGCCGCGGCGGTGAAAGCGCCAAATACTAGCCACTAGACCACCAGGGAGGAGATGCTCTTGTGTGCTTGCCTTGCTCACCCCCTTATTGTGACTAAGCTAACTCCAATATAAAAATTGCCCGTAAAGTCCGAGTGGGAGAAAGTTAGGTGTCACACAGTGTGTTTGTCATAAGCAATTACCTTTAGCCTCCTGCAAAAGCCTTTTAACTCCGCAAACAGCTCTTGCTGGACAGCCGGTGCTGCAGCAGCCAGCAGAAAAAGGGAGTTGAGTAAAGCTGGGCCTTGGGTCTCACCAGGGTGGCCGAGTGGTTAAGGCGTTGGACTTAAGATCCAATGGACGTTTTTCCGCATGGGTTCGAGCCCCATTCCTGGTATGGGTTTTCAGCTGCTTTGTAAGAAAGTGCAGATGGTTTTGAAAAGCATTTTCCTGCGCCCTTCCACTGCCCCTCTCCAACAGTCCCCATTCAAGTCTCAGCTGTGGGATCTGCTGCTATTCTGCTACCAGCATGGATGCTTCCCAAAGCAATGCAGTGCCATCTACGCAGATCCCCTGCTTAGAGAAATACACCTCCTATATCTTTTCCCACTGAAGGGAGCAGGAGGAAGTACTTGCTTCCTGGGGAACATGGGTCTGCCCCTGGAATTTTTTAACCCGGCTCTTGCAGATTTCTCCCCTTTTTTGATTTCACCTACAAGCTCTCCCTTCCCGGAGGAGCAGGATCTGCTGATGCAGGCCCAGCTGGCTCAAACGTGCAAAGGCTTTTCCCCAAACCTCTGGGGGAAAATTGAGGAGAGTTCCCTGCCCCCGCCTCCTCTCGCCTTCCGAACGGGCTTCCAAACGGGCAATGCCCTGACGGGTCCCCCACAACCCGTCCTGCCCACAGCCACACCCCTGTATAAGAGGGTGACCCATGTCCCTCACCCTCCATGTTCGAACGGAAGGCACCGTCTGTCCTGAGGGGTGTACCAGACAGGCATCTCTCCAGCCAGGCAGACCCCTGCAGCACCCGTTAAGCTCCAAAGCCTATACATTCCCAAGATGCCACAGGTCAGTATGCAAATCAGACAGCCCTGGCCACACCCTCCCTGTGGCTAGCCTCTGCTTTTTTCCGTACGTGCAGCTCAGTTTTTTCTTACCCAGATCCAGACTTCCATTTTAGCAAAAAGGTGGGTTGCAATGGGTCCAGGATGCCATTTGGAAAAAAAACTGCAGGCCTGTCAAAGGAGACTTCCTGCCGCACGCCATGTGGTCAGAAGCCTACAAAAGGAATTGCACTTTGGAATACAGGGTCTCACTTGCTCAAGAGCCTTCCACAAGTGACTTTCCTCCCGCTGAGGAAAGCAGCTATAAAGGGACCTTGCGAAAATGATATTTGGAGCTATACTGCGTGATGCTAGGCAAACTGTGAGTCAGAAAGCAACTTCATTTTGAGAAGCCCGCGACCTACGGGAAGGAAAAGTTTTCAAGGGCAGAAGAAGGACTTTTCCCTGACCGGGAATCGAACCCGGGCCGCGGCGGTGAGAGCGCCGAATCCTAACCACTAGACCACCAGGGAGCCCAGTGCCATGCAGCAAAAGTTCATACACTGCTTTCCGAATGACAAAGCTCATGGGGGCTGAAAGCTTATTTTTCTCTACAGCACATATGAATCAGAAATTGAAAAAATCCTCATAATGCCACCCGACTGTCTGTCACTTCCAAGCACAGGCCATCCTCTCCCCCTTGCTACTGAACCGATGAATTCCTGTACAATCGGGATCCACGGGAAAACACAAGAGGGACACCTAGTGGCTGCTGATGGCGCACAGACAGCTGGAACACTTTCTCAACCCTGTCTCGTTATTCAGCTTGCTGGAAGAATACATTGCTCTTAAGCGATTCAAGAGTGCAAGGGAGAAGAGTGCTCCAAAGTAGATGTATGCATCACAGCAGGGGTTTCCAGCAATTTACCTTTCTGGTGAGCTGGTACTGCACTTTACACACACATAGAGCACCAGACTGGGTGGAGGAGTGCGTGCGCATAAAGGTGGCTTAGGGCAATGGGAGCAAAACAACCTGGGGCACAGGGGACCCAGTCCCTTTCCTCCTCTTTCGTTCATGGGTAGGGGTACCTTTTTAAGGACCTTCGTTTAAAAAAAGCTACTGGGACAAAACACTCAAATCTATGCTTTAGAGGTATCTTCCCTGACCGGGAATCGAACCCGGGCTGCGGCGGTGAAAGCGCCAAATCCTAGCCACTAGACCACCAGGGAGGAGATGCTCTTATGTGCTTGCCTTGCTCACCCCCTTATTGTGACTAAGCTAACTCCAATATAAAAATTGCCCGTAAAGTCCGAGTGGGAGAAAGTTAGGTGTCACACAGTGTGTTTGTCATAAGCAATTACCTTTAGCCTCCTGCAAAAGCCTTTTAACTCCGCAAACAGCTCTTGCTGGACAGCCGGTGCTACAGCAGCTAGCAGAAAAAGGGAGTTGAGTAAAGCTGGGCCTTGGGTCTCACCAGGGTGGCCGAGTGGTTAAGGTGTTGGACTTAAAATCCAATGGACGTTTGTCCGCATGGGTTCGAGCCCCATTCCTGGTATGGGTTTTCAGCTGCTTTGTAAGAAAGTGCAGATGCTTTTGAAAAGCATTTTCCTGCGCCCTTCCACTGCCCCTCTCCAACAGTCCCCATTCAAGTCTCAGCTGTGGGGTCTGCTGCTATTCTGCTACCAGCATGGTTGCTTCCCAAAGCAATGCAGTGCCATCTACGCAGATCCCCTGCTTAGAGAAATACACCTCCTATATCTTTTCCCACTGAAGGGAGCAGGAGGAAGTACTTGCTTCCTGGGGAACATGGGTCTGCCCTTGGAATTTTTTAACCCGGCTCTTGCAGATTTCTCCCCTTTTTTGATTTCACCTACAAGCTCTCCCTTGCCAGAGGAGCAGGATCTGCTGATGCAGGCCCGGCTGGCTCAAACGTGCAAAGGCTTTTCCCCAAACCTCTAGGGGAAAATTGAGGAGAGTTCCCTGCCCCCGCCACCTCTCGCCTTCCGAACGGGCTTCCAAACGGGCAATGCCCTGACGGGTCCCCCACAACCCGTCCTGCCCACAGCCACACCCCTGTATAAGAGGGTGACCCATGTCCCTCACCCTCCATGTTCGAACGGAAGGCACCGTCTGTCCTGAGGGGTGTACCAGACAGGCATCTCTCCAGCCAGGCAGACCCCTGCAGCACCCGTTAAGCTCCAAAGCCTATACATTCCCAAGATGCCACAGGTCAGTATGCAAATCAGACTGCCCTGGCCACACCCTCCCTGTGGCTGGCCTCTGCTTTTTTCCGTACGTGCAGCTCAGTTTTTTCTTACCCAGATCCAGACTTCCATTTTAGCAAAAAGGTGGGTTGCAATGGGTCCAGGATGCCATTTGGAAACAAAGCCTGCAGGCCTGTCAAAGGAGACTTCCTGCCGCACGCCATGTGGTCAGAAGCCTACAAAAGGAATTGCACTTTGGAATACAGGGTCTCACTTGCTCAAGAGCCTTGCACAAGTGACTTTCCTCCCGCTGTGGAAAGCAGCTATAAAGGGACCTTGCGAAAATGATATTTGGAGCTATACTGCGTGATGCTAGGCAAACTGTGAGTCAGAAAGCAACTTCATTTTGAGAAGCCCGCGACCTACGGGAAGGAAAAGTTTTGAAGGGAAGAAGAAGGACTTTTCCATGACCGGGAATCGAACCCGGGCCGCGGCGGTGAGAGCGCCGAATCCTAACCACTAGACCACCAGGGAGCCCAGTGCCATGCAGCAAAAGTTCATACACTGCTTTCCGAATGACAAAGCTCATGGGGGCTGAAAGCTTATTTTTCTCTACAGCACATATGAATCAGAAATTGAAAAAATCCTCATAATGCCACCCGACTGTCTGTCACTTCCAAGCACAGGCCATCCTCTCCCCCTTGCTACTGAACCGATGAATTCCTGTACAATCGGGATCCACGGGAAAACACAAGAGGGACACCTAGTGGCTGCTGATGGCGCACAGACAGCTGGAACACTTTCTCAACCCTGTCTCGTTATTCAGCTTGCTGGAAGAATACATTGCTGTTAAGCGATTCAAGAGTGCAAGGGAGAAGAGTGCTCCAAAGTAGATGTATGCATCACAGCAGGGGTTTCTAGCAATTTACCTTTCTGGTGAGCTGGTACTGCACTTTACACACACATAGAGCACCAGACTGGGTGGAGGAGTGCGTGCGCATAAAGGTGGCTGAGGGCAATGGGAGCAAAACAACCTGGGGAACAGGGGACCCAGTCCCTTTCCTCCTCTTTCGTTCATGGGTAGGGGTACCTTTTTAAAGACCTTCGTTTAAAAAAAGCTACTGGGACAAAACACTCAAATCTATGCTTTAGAGGTATCTTCCCTGACCGGGAATCGAACCCGGGCCGCGGCGGTGAAAGCGCCAAATCCTAGCCACTAGACCACCAGGGAGGAGATGCTCTTGTGTGCTTGCCTTGCTCACCCCCTTATTGTGACTAAGCTAACTCCAATATAAAAATTGCCCGTAAAGTCCGAGTGGGAGAAAGTTAGGTGTCACACAGTGTGTTTGTCATAAGCAATTACCTTTAGCCTCCTGCAAAAGCCTTTTAACTCCGCAAACAGCTCTTGCCGGACAGCCGGTGCTGCAGCAGCCAGCAGATAAAGGGAGTTGAGTAAAGCTGGGCCTTGGGTCTCACCAGGGTGGCCGAGTGGTTAAGGTGTTGGACTTAAGATCCAATGGACGTTTGTCCGCATGGGTTCGAGCCCCACTCCTGGTATGGGTTTTCAGCTGCTTTGTAAGAAAGTGCAGATGCTTTTGAAAAGCATTTTCCTGCGCCCTTCCACTGCCCCTCTCCAACAGTCCCCATTCAAGTCTCAGCTGTGGGGTCTGCTGCTATTCTGCTACCAGCATGGATGCTTCCCAAAGCAATGCAGTGCCATCTACGCAGATCCCCTGCTTAGAGAAATACACCTCCTATATCTTTTCCCACTGAAGGGAGCAGGAGGAAGTACTTGCTTCCTGGGGAACATGGGTCTGCCC
The DNA here is from genome assembly GCF_964261635.1 of Lissotriton helveticus. Lineage (NCBI taxonomy): Eukaryota > Metazoa > Chordata > Amphibia > Caudata > Salamandridae > Lissotriton > Lissotriton helveticus. The sequence continues at coordinate 1,691,938,488 of NC_136063.1, read as the reverse complement.
CTGGAATTTTTTAACCCGGCTCTTGCAGATTTCTCCCCTTTTTTGATTTCACCTACAAGCTCTCCCTTGCCAGAGGAGCAGGATCTGCTGATGCAGGCCCGGCTGGCTCAAACGTGCAAAGGCTTTTCCCCAAACCTCTGGGGGAAAATTGAGGAGAGTTCCCTGCCCCCGCCTCCTCTCGCCTTCCGAACGGGCTTCCAAACGGGCAATGCCCTGACGGGTCCCCCACAACCCGTCCTGCCCACAGCCACACCCCTGTATAAGAGGGTGACCCATGTCCCTCACCCTCCATGTTCGAACGGAAGGCACCGTCTGTCCTGAGGGGTGTACCAGACAGGCATCTCTCCAGCCAGGCAGACCCCTGCAGCACCCGTTAAGCTCCAAAGCCTATACATTCCCAAGATGCCACAGGTCAGTATGCAAATCAGACTGCCCTGGCCACACCCTCCCTGTGGCTGGCCTCTGCTTTTTTCCGTACGTGCAGCTCAGTTTTTTCTTACCCAGATCCAGACTTCCATTTTAGCAAAAAGGTGGGTTGCAATGGGTCCAGGATGCCATTTGGAAACAAAGCCTGCAGGCCTGTCAAAGGAGACTTCCTGCCGCACGCCATGTGGTCAGAAGCCTACAAAAGGAATTGCACTTTGGAATACAGGGTCTCACTTGCTCAAGAGCCTTGCACAAGTGACTTTCCTCCCGCTGTGGAAAGCAGCTATAAAGGGACCTTGCGAAAATGATATTTGGAGCTATACTGCGTGATGCTAGGCAAACTGTGAGTCAGAAAGCAACTTCATTTTGAGAAGCCCGCGACCTACGGGAAGGAAAAGTTTTGAAGGGAAGAAGAAGGACTTTTCCCTGACCGGGAATCGAACCCGGGCCGCGGCGGTGAGAGCGCCGAATCCTAACCACTAGACCACCAGGGAGCCCAGTGCCATGCAGCAAAAGTTCATACACTGCTTTCCGAATGACAAAGCTCATGGGGGCTGAAAGCTTATTTTTCTCTACAGCACATATGAATCAGAAATTGAAAAAATCCTCATAATGCCACCCGACTGTCTGTCACTTCCAAGCACAGGCCATCCTCTCCCCCTTGCTAATGAACCGATGAATTCCTGTACAATCGGGATCCACGGGAAAACACAAGAGGGACACCTAGTGGCTGCTGATGGCGCACAGACAGCTGGAACACTTTCTCAACCCTGTCTCGTTATTCAGCTTGCTGGAAGAATACATTGCTCTTAAGCGATTCAAGAGTGCAAGGGAGAAGAGTGCTCCAAAGTAGATGTATGCATCACAGCAGGGGTTTCCAGCAATTTACCTTTCTGGTGAGCTGGTACTGCACTTTACACACACATAGAGCACCAGACTGGGTGGAGGAGTGCGTGCGCATAAAGGTGGCTGAGGGCAATGGGAGCAAAACAACCTGGGGAACAGGGGACCCAGTCCCTTTCCTCCTCTTTCGTTCATGGGTAGGGGTACCTTTTTAAAGACCTTCGTTTAAAAAAAGCTACTGGGACAAAACACTCAAATCTATGCTTTAGAGGTATCTTCCCTGACCGGGAATCGAACCCGGGCCGCGGCAGTGAAAGCGCCGAATCCTAGCCACTAGACCACCAGGGAGGAGATGCTCTTGTGTGCTTGCCTTGCTCACCCCCTTATTGTGACTAAGCTAAGTCCAATATAAAAATTGCCCGTAAAGTCCGAGTGGGAGAAAGTTAGGTGTCACACAGTGTGTTTGTCATAAGCAATTACCTTTAGCCTCCTGCAAAAGCCTTTTAACTCCGCAAACAGCTCTTGCTGGACAGCCGGTGCTGCAGCAGCCAGCAGAAAAATGGAGTTGAGTAAAGCTGGGCCTTGGGTCTCACCAGGGTGGCCGAGTGGTTAAGGTGTTGGACTTAAGATCCAATGGACGTTTGTCCGCATGGGTTCGAGCCCCATTCCTGGTATGGGTTTTCAGCTGCTTTGTAAGAAAGTGCAGATGCTTTTGAAAAGCATTTTCCTGCGCCCTTCCACTGCCCCTCTCCAACAGTCCCCATTCAAGTCTCAGCTGTGGGGTCTGCTGCTATTCTGCTACCAGCATGGATGCTTCCCAAAGCAATGCAGTGCCATCTACGCAGATCCCCTGCTTAGAGAAATACACCTCCTATATCTTTTCCCACTGAAGGGAGCAGGAGGAAGTACTTGCTTCCTGGGGAACATGGGTCTGCCCCTGGAATTTTTTAACCCGGCTCTTGCAGATTTCTCCCCTTTTTTGATTTCACCTACAAGCTCTCCCTTGCCAGAGGAGCAGGATCTGCTGATGCAGGCCCGGCTGGCTCAAACGTGCAAAGGCTTTTCCCCAAACCTCTGGGGGAAAATTGAGGAGAGTTCCCTGCCCCCGCCTCCTCTCGCCTTCCGAACGGGCTTCCAAACGGGCAATGCCCTGACGGGTCCCCCACAACCCGTCCTGCCCACAGCCACACCCCTGTATAAGAGGGTGACCCATGTCCCTCACCCTCCATGTTCGAACGGAAGGCACCGTCTGTCCTGAGGGGTGTACCAGACAGGCATCTCTCCAGCCAGGCAGACCCCTGCAGCACCCGTTAAGCTCCAAAGCCTATACATTCCCAAGATGCCACAGGTCAGTATGCAAATCAGACTGCCCTGGCCACACCCTCCCTGTGGCTGGCCTCTGCTTTTTTCCGTACGTGCAGCTCAGTTTTTTCTTACCCAGATCCAGACTTCCATTTTAGCAAAAAGGTGGGTTGCAATGGGTCCAGGATGCCATTTGGAAACAAAGCCTGCAGGCCTGTCAAAGGAGACTTCCTGCCGCACGCCATGTGGTCAGAAGCCTACAAAAGGAATTGCACTTTGGAATACAGGGTCTCACTTGCTCAAGAGCCTTGCACAAGTGACTTTCCTCCCGCTGTGGAAAGCAGCTATAAAGGGACCTTGCGAAAATGATATTTGGAGCTATACTGCGTGATGCTAGGCAAACTGTGAGTCAGAAAGCAACTTCATTTTGAGAAGCCCGCGACCTACGGGAAGGAAAAGTTTTGAAGGGAAGAAGAAGGACTTTTCCCTGACCGGGAATCGAACCCGGGCCGCGGCAGTGAGAGCGCCGAATCCTAACCACTAGACCACCAGGGAGCCCAGTGCCATGCAGCAAACGTTCATACACTGCTTTCCGAATGACAAAGCTCATGGGGGCTGAAAGCTTATTTTTCTCTACAGCACATATGAATCAGAAATTGAAAAAATCCTCATAATGCCACCCGACTGTCTGTCACTTCCAAGCACAGGCCATCCTCTCCCCCTGCTACTGAACCAATGAATTCCTGTACAATCGGGATCCACGGGAAAACACAAGAGGGACACCTAGTGGCTGCTGATGGCGCACAGACAGCTGGAACACTTTCTCAACCCTGTCTCGTTATTCAGCTTGCTGGAAGAATACATTGCTCTTAAGCGATTCAAGAGTGCAAGGGAGAAGAGTGCTCCAAAGTAGATGTATGCATCACAGCAGGGGTTTCCAGCAATTTACCTTTCTGGTGAGCTGGTACTGCACTTTACACACACATAGAGCACCAGACTGGGTGGAGGAGTGCGTGCGCATAAAGGTGGCTGAGGGCAATGGGAGCAAAACAACCAGGGGAACAGGGGACCCAGTCCCTTTCCTCCTCTTTCGTTCATGGGTAGGGGTACCTTTTTAAAGACCTTCGTTTAAAAAAAGCTACTGGGACAAAACACTCAAATCTATGCTTTAGAGGTATCTTCCCTGACCGGGAATCGAACCCGGGCCGCGGCGGTGAAAGCGCTAAATACTAGCCACTAGACCACCAGGGAGGAGATGCTCTTGTGTGCTTGCCTTACTCACCCCCTTATTGTGACTAAGCTAACTCCAATATAAAAATTGCCCGTAAAGTCCGAGTGGGAGAAAGTTAGGTGTCACACAGTGTGTTTGTCATAAGCAATTACCTTTAGCCTCCTGCAAAAGCCTTTTAACTCCGCAAACAGCTCTTGCTGGACAGCCGGTGCTGCAGCAGCCAGCAGAAAAAGGGAGTTGAGTAAAGCTGGGCCTTGGGTCTCACCAGGGTGGCCGAGTGGTTAAGGTGTTGGACTTAAGATCCAATGGACGTTTGTCCGCATGGGTTCGAGCCCCATTCCTGGTATGGGTTTTCAGCTGCTTTGTAAGAAAGTGCAGATGCTTTTGAAAAGCATTTTCCTGCGCCCTTCCACTGCCCCTCTCCAACAGTCCCCATTCAAGTCTCAGCTGTGGGGTCTGCTGCTATTCTGCTACCAGCATGGATGCTTCCCAAAGCAATGCAGTGCCATCTACGCAGATCCCCTGCTTAGAGAAATACACCTCCTATATCTTTTCCCACTGAAGGGAGCAGGAGGAAGTACTTGCTTCCTGGGGAACATGGGTCTGCCCCTGGAATTTTTTAACCCGGCTCTTGCAGATTTCTCCCCTTTTTTGATTTCACCTACAAGCTCTCCCTTGCCAGAGGAGCAGGATCTGCTGATGCAGGCCCGGCTGGCTCAAACGTGCAAAGGCTTTTCCCCAAACCTCTGGGGGAAAATTGAGGAGAGTTCCCTGCCCCCGCCTCCTCTCGCCTTCCAAACGGGCAATGCCCTGACGGATCCCCCACAACCCGTCCTGCCCACAGCCACACCCCTGTATAAGAGGGTGACCCATGTCCCTCACCCTCCATGTTCGAACGGAAGGCACCGTCTGTCCTGAGGGGTGTACCAGACAGGCATCTCTCCAGCCAGGCAGACCCCTGCAGCACCCGTTAAGCTCCAAAGCCTATACATTCCCAAGATGCCACAGGTCAGTATGCAAATCAGACTGCCCTGGCCACACCCTCCCTGTGGCTGGCCTCTGCTTTTTTCCGTACGTGCAGCTCAGTTTTTTCTTACCCAGATCCAGACTTCCATTTTAGCAAAAAGGTGGGTTGCAATGGGTCCAGGATGCCATTTGGAAACAAAGCCTGCAGGCCTGTCAAAGGAGACTTCCTGCCGCACGCCATGTGGTCAGAAGCCTACAAAAGGAATTGCACTTTGGAATACAGGGTCTCACTTGCTCAAGAGCCTTGCACAAGTGACTTTCCTCCCGCTGTGGAAAGCAGCTATAAAGGGACCTTGCGAAAATGATATTTGGAGCTATACTGCGTGATGCTAGGCAAACTGTGAGTCAGAAAGCAACTTCATTTTGAGAAGCCCGCGACCTACGGGAAGGAAAAGTTTTGAAGGGAAGAAGAAGGACTTTTCCCTGACCGGGAATCGAACCCGGGCCGCGGCAGTGAGAGCGCCGAATCCTAACCACTAGACCACCAGGGAGCCCAGTGCCATGCAGCAAACGTTCATACACTGCTTTCCGAATGACAAAGCTCATGGGGGCTGAAAGCTTATTTTTCTCTACAGCACATATGAATCAGAAATTGAAAAAATCCTCATAATGCCACCCGACTGTCTGTCACTTCCAAGCACAGGCCATCCTCTCCCCCTGCTACTGAACCAATGAATTCCTGTACAATCGGGATCCACGGGAAAACACAAGAGGGACACCTAGTGGCTGCTGATGGCGCACAGACAGCTGGAACACTTTCTCAACCCTGTCTCGTTATTCAGCTTGCTGGAAGAATACATTGCTCTTAAGCGATTCAAGAGTGCAAGGGAGAAGAGTGCTCCAAAGTAGATGTATGCATCACAGCAGGGGTTTCCAGCAATTTACCTTTCTGGTGAGCTGGTACTGCACTTTACACACACATAGAGCACCAGACTGGGTGGAGGAGTGCGTGCGCATAAAGGTGGCTGAGGGCAATGGGAGCAAAACAACCAGGGGAACAGGGGACCCAGTCCCTTTCCTCCTCTTTCGTTCATGGGTAGGGGTACCTTTTTAAAGACCTTCGTTTAAAAAAAGCTACTGGGACAAAACACTCAAATCTATGCTTTAGAGGTATCTTCCCTGACCGGGAATCGAACCCGGGCCGCGGCGGTGAAAGCGCTAAATACTAGCCACTAGACCACCAGGGAGGAGATGCTCTTGTGTGCTTGCCTTACTCACCCCCTTATTGTGACTAAGCTAACTCCAATATAAAAATTGCCCGTAAAGTCCGAGTGGGAGAAAGTTAGGTGTCACACAGTGTGTTTGTCATAAGCAATTACCTTTAGCCTCCTGCAAAAGCCTTTTAACTCCGCAAACAGCTCTTGCTGGACAGCCGGTGCTGCAGCAGCCAGCAGAAAAAGGGAGTTGAGTAAAGCTGGGCCTTGGGTCTCACCAGGGTGGCCGAGTGGTTAAGGTGTTGGACTTAAGATCCAATGGACGTTTGTCCGCATGGGTTCGAGCCCCATTCCTGATATGGGTTTTCAGCTGCTTTGTAAGAAAGTGCAGATGCTTTTGAAAAGCATTTTCCTGCGCCCTTCCACTGCCCCTCTCCAACAGTCCCCATTCAAGTCTCAGCTGTGGGGTCTGCTGCTATTCTGCTACCAGCATGGATGCTTCCCAAAGCAATGCAGTGCCATCTACGCAGATCCCCTGCTTAGAGAAATACACCTCCTATATCTTTTCCCACTGAAGGGAGCAGGAGGAAGTACTTGCTTCCTGGGGAACATGGGTCTGCCCCTGGAATTTTTTAACCCGGCTCTTGCAGATTTCTCCCCTTTTTTGATTTCACCTACAAGCTCTCCCTTGCCAGAGGAGCAGGATCTGCTGATGCAGGCCCGGCTGGCTCAAACGTGCAAAGGCTTTTCCCCAAACCTCTGGGGGAAAATTGAGGAGAGTTCCCTGCCCCCGCCTCCTCTCGCCTTCCAAACGGGCAATGCCCTGACGGATCCCCCACAACCCGTCCTGCCCACAGCCACACCCCTGTATAAGAGGGTGACCCATGTCCCTCACCCTCCATGTTCGAACGGAAGGCACCGTCTGTCCTGAGGGGTGTACCAGACAGGCATCTCTCCAGCCAGGCAGACCCCTGCAGCACCCGTTAAGCTCCAAAGCCTATACATTCCCAAGATGCCACAGGTCAGTATGCAAATCAGACTGCCCTGGCCACACCCTCCCTGTGGCTGGCCTCTGCTTTTTTCCGTACGTGCAGCTCAGTTTTTTCTTACCCAGATCCAGACTTCCATTTTAGCAAAAAGGTGGGTTGCAATGGGTCCAGGATGCCATTTGGAAACAAAGCCTGCAGGCCTGTCAAAGGAGACTTCCTGCCGCACGCCATGTGGTCAGAAGCCTACAAAAGGAATTGCACTTTGGAATACAGGGTCTCACTTGCTCAAGAGCCTTGCACAAGTGACTTTCCTCCCGCTGTGGAAAGCAGCTATAAAGGGACCTTGCGAAAATGATATTTGGAGCTATACTGCGTGATGCTAGGCAAACTGTGAGTCAGAAAGCAACTTCATTTTGAGAAGCCCGCGACCTACGGGAAGGAAAAGTTTTCAAGGGCAGAAGAAGGACTTTTCCCTGACCGGGAATCGAACCCGGGCCGCGGCGGTGAGAGCGCCGAATCCTAACCACTAGACCACCAGGGAGCCCAGTGCCATGCAGCAAAAGTTCATACACTGCTTTCCGAATGACAAAGCTCATGGGGGCTGAAAGCTTATTTTTCTCTACAGTACATATGAATCAGAAATTGAAAAAATCCTCATAATGCCACCCGACTGTCTGTCACTTCCAAGCACAGGCCATCCTCTCCCCCTTGCTACTGAACCGATGAATTCCTGTACAATCGGGATCCACGGGAAAACACAAGAGGGACACCTAGTGGCTGCTGATGGCGCACAGACAGCTGGAACACTTTCTCAACCCTGTCTCGTTATTCAGCTTGCTGGAAGAATACATTGCTCTTAAGCGATTCAAGAGTGCAAGGGAGAAGAGTGCTCCAAAGTAGATGTATGCATCACAGCAGGGGTTTCCAGCAATTTACCTTTCTGGTGAGCTGGTACTGCACTTTACACACACATAGAGCACCAGACTGGGTGGAGGAGTGCGTGCGCATAAAGGTGGCTGAGGGCAATGGGAGCAAAACAACCTGGGGCACAGGGGACCCAGTCCCTTTCCTCCTCTTTCGTTCATGGGTAGGGGTACCTTTTTAAGGACCTTCGTTTAAAAAAAGCTACTGGGACAAAACACTCAAATCTATGCTTTAGAGGTATCTTCCCTGACCGGGAATCGAACCCGGGCCGCGGCGGTGAAAGCGCCAAATACTAGCCACTAGACCACCAGGGAGGAGATGCTCTTGTGTGCTTGCCTTGCTCACCCCCTTATTGTGACTAAGCTAACTCCAATATAAAAATTGCCCGTAAAGTCCGAGTGGGAGAAAGTTAGGTGTCACACAGTGTGTTTGTCATAAGCAATTACCTTTAGCCTCCTGCAAAAGCCTTTTAACTCCGCAAACAGCTCTTGCTGGACAGCCGGTGCTGCAGCAGCCAGCAGAAAAAGGGAGTTGAGTAAAGCTGGGCCTTGGGTCTCACCAGGGTGGCCGAGTGGTTAAGGCGTTGGACTTAAGATCCAATGGACGTTTTTCCGCATGGGTTCGAGCCCCATTCCTGGTATGGGTTTTCAGCTGCTTTGTAAGAAAGTGCAGATGGTTTTGAAAAGCATTTTCCTGCGCCCTTCCACTGCCCCTCTCCAACAGTCCCCATTCAAGTCTCAGCTGTGGGATCTGCTGCTATTCTGCTACCAGCATGGATGCTTCCCAAAGCAATGCAGTGCCATCTACGCAGATCCCCTGCTTAGAGAAATACACCTCCTATATCTTTTCCCACTGAAGGGAGCAGGAGGAAGTACTTGCTTCCTGGGGAACATGGGTCTGCCCCTGGAATTTTTTAACCCGGCTCTTGCAGATTTCTCCCCTTTTTTGATTTCACCTACAAGCTCTCCCTTCCCGGAGGAGCAGGATCTGCTGATGCAGGCCCAGCTGGCTCAAACGTGCAAAGGCTTTTCCCCAAACCTCTGGGGGAAAATTGAGGAGAGTTCCCTGCCCCCGCCTCCTCTCGCCTTCCGAACGGGCTTCCAAACGGGCAATGCCCTGACGGGTCCCCCACAACCCGTCCTGCCCACAGCCACACCCCTGTATAAGAGGGTGACCCATGTCCCTCACCCTCCATGTTCGAACGGAAGGCACCGTCTGTCCTGAGGGGTGTACCAGACAGGCATCTCTCCAGCCAGGCAGACCCCTGCAGCACCCGTTAAGCTCCAAAGCCTATACATTCCCAAGATGCCACAGGTCAGTATGCAAATCAGACAGCCCTGGCCACACCCTCCCTGTGGCTAGCCTCTGCTTTTTTCCGTACGTGCAGCTCAGTTTTTTCTTACCCAGATCCAGACTTCCATTTTAGCAAAAAGGTGGGTTGCAATGGGTCCAGGATGCCATTTGGAAAAAAAACTGCAGGCCTGTCAAAGGAGACTTCCTGCCGCACGCCATGTGGTCAGAAGCCTACAAAAGGAATTGCACTTTGGAATACAGGGTCTCACTTGCTCAAGAGCCTTCCACAAGTGACTTTCCTCCCGCTGAGGAAAGCAGCTATAAAGGGACCTTGCGAAAATGATATTTGGAGCTATACTGCGTGATGCTAGGCAAACTGTGAGTCAGAAAGCAACTTCATTTTGAGAAGCCCGCGACCTACGGGAAGGAAAAGTTTTCAAGGGCAGAAGAAGGACTTTTCCCTGACCGGGAATCGAACCCGGGCCGCGGCGGTGAGAGCGCCGAATCCTAACCACTAGACCACCAGGGAGCCCAGTGCCATGCAGCAAAAGTTCATACACTGCTTTCCGAATGACAAAGCTCATGGGGGCTGAAAGCTTATTTTTCTCTACAGCACATATGAATCAGAAATTGAAAAAATCCTCATAATGCCACCCGACTGTCTGTCACTTCCAAGCACAGGCCATCCTCTCCCCCTTGCTACTGAACCGATGAATTCCTGTACAATCGGGATCCACGGGAAAACACAAGAGGGACACCTAGTGGCTGCTGATGGCGCACAGACAGCTGGAACACTTTCTCAACCCTGTCTCGTTATTCAGCTTGCTGGAAGAATACATTGCTCTTAAGCGATTCAAGAGTGCAAGGGAGAAGAGTGCTCCAAAGTAGATGTATGCATCACAGCAGGGGTTTCCAGCAATTTACCTTTCTGGTGAGCTGGTACTGCACTTTACACACACATAGAGCACCAGACTGGGTGGAGGAGTGCGTGCGCATAAAGGTGGCTGAGGGCAATGGGAGCAAAACAACCTGGGGCACAGGGGACCCAGTCCCTTTCCTCCTCTTTCGTTCATGGGTAGGGGTACCTTTTTAAGGACCTTCGTTTAAAAAAAGCTACTGGGACAAAACACTCAAATCTATGCTTTAGAGGTATCTTCCCTGACCGGGAATCGAACCCGGGCTGCGGCGGTGAAAGCGCCAAATCCTAGCCACTAGACCACCAGGGAGGAGATGCTCTTATGTGCTTGCCTTGCTCACCCCCTTATTGTGACTAAGCTAACTCCAATATAAAAATTGCCCGTAAAGTCCGAGTGGGAGAAAGTTAGGTGTCACACAGTGTGTTTGTCATAAGCAATTACCTTTAGCCTCCTGCAAAAGCCTTTTAACTCCGCAAACAGCTCTTGCTGGACAGCCGGTGCTACAGCAGCTAGCAGAAAAAGGGAGTTGAGTAAAGCTGGGCCTTGGGTCTCACCAGGGTGGCCGAGTGGTTAAGGTGTTGGACTTAAAATCCAATGGACGTTTGTCCGCATGGGTTCGAGCCCCATTCCTGGTATGGGTTTTCAGCTGCTTTGTAAGAAAGTGCAGATGCTTTTGAAAAGCATTTTCCTGCGCCCTTCCACTGCCCCTCTCCAACAGTCCCCATTCAAGTCTCAGCTGTGGGGTCTGCTGCTATTCTGCTACCAGCATGGTTGCTTCCCAAAGCAATGCAGTGCCATCTACGCAGATCCCCTGCTTAGAGAATTACACCTCCTATATCTTTTCCCACTGAAGGGAGCAGGAGGAAGTACTTGCTTCCTGGGGAACATGGGTCTGCCCCTGGAATTTTTTAACCCGGCTCTTGCAGATTTCTCCCCTTTTTTGATTTCACCTACAAGCTCTCCCTTGCCAGAGGAGCAGGATCTGCTGATGCAGGCCCGGCTGGCTCAAACGTGCAAAGGCTTTTCCCCAAACCTCTGGGGGAAAATTGAGGAGAGTTCCCTGCCCCCGCCACCTCTCGCCTTCCGAACGGGCTTCCAAACGGGCAATGCCCTGACGGGTCCCCCACAACCCGTCCTGCCCACAGCCACACCCCTGTATAAGAGGGTGACCCATGTCCCTCACCCTCCATGTTCGAACGGAAGGCACCGTCTGTCCTGAGGGGTGTACCAGACAGGCATCTCTCCAGCCAGGCAGACCCCTGCAGCACCCGTTAAGCTCCAAAGCCTATACATTCCCAAGATGCCACAGGTCAGTATGCAAATCAGACTGCCCTGGCCACACCCTCCCTGTGGCTGGCCTCTGCTTTTTTCCGTACGTGCAGCTCAGTTTTTTCTTACCCAGATCCAGACTTCCATTTTAGCAAAAAGGTGGGTTGCAATGGGTCCAGGATGCCATTTGGAAACAAAGCCTGCAGGCCTGTCAAAGGAGACTTCCTGCCGCACGCCATGTGGTCAGAAGCCTACAAAAGGAATTGCACTTTGGAATACAGGGTCTCACTTGCTCAAGAGCCTTGCACAAGTGACTTTCCTCCCGCTGTGGAAAGCAGCTATAAAGGGACCTTGCGAAAATGATATTTGGAGCTATACTGCGTGATGCTAGGCAAACTGTGAGTCAGAAAGCAACTTCATTTTGAGAAGCCCGCGACCTACGGGAAGGAAAAGTTTTGAAGGGAAGAAGAAGGACTTTTCCCTGACCGGGAATCGAACCCGGGCCGCGGCGGTGAGAGCGCCGAATCCTAACCACTAGACCACCAGGGAGCCCAGTGCCATGCAGCAAAAGTTCATACACTGCTTTCCGAATGACAAAGCTCATGGGGGCTGAAAGCTTATTTTTCTCTACAGCACATATGAATCAGAAATTGAAAAAATCCTCATAATGCCACCCGACTGTCTGTCACTTCCAAGCACAGGCCATCCTCTCCCCCTTGCTACTGAACCGATGAATTCCTGTACAATCGGGATCCACGGGAAAACACAAGAGGGACACCTAGTGGCTGCTGATGGCGCACAGACAGCTGGAACACTTTCTCAACCCTGTCTCGTTATTCAGCTTGCTGGAAGAATACATTGCTCTTAAGCGATTCAAGAGTGCAAGGGAGAAGAGTGCTCCAAAGTAGATGTATGCATCACAGCAGGGGTTTCTAGCAATTTACCTTTCTGGTGAGCTGGTACTGCACTTTACACACACATAGAGCACCAGACTGGGTGGAGGAGTGCGTGCGCATAAAGGTGGCTGAGGGCAATGGGAGCAAAACAACCTGGGGAACAGGGGACCCAGTCCCTTTCCTCCTCTTTCGTTCATGGGTAGGGGTACCTTTTTAAAGACCTTCGTTTAAAAAAAGCTACTGGGACAAAACACTCAAATCTATGCTTTAGAGGTATCTTCCCTGACCGGGAATCGAACCCGGGCTGCGGCGGTGAAAGCACCGAATCCTAGCCACTAGACCACAAGGGAGGAGATGCTCTTGTGTGCTTGCCTTGCTCACCCCCTTATTGTGACTAAGCTAACTCCAATATAAAAATTGCCCGTAAAGTCCGAGTGGGAGAAAGTTAGGTGTCACACAGTGTGTTTGTCATAAGCAATTACCTTTAGCCTCCTGCAAAAGCCTTTTAACTCCGCAAACAGCTCTTGCTGGACAGCCGGTGCTGCAGCAGCCAGCAGAAAAAGGGAGTTGAGTAAAGCTGGGCCTTGGGTCTCACCAGGGTGGCCGAGTGGTTAAGGTGTTGGACTTAAGATCCAATGGACGTTTGTCCGCATGGGTTCGAGCCCCATTCCTGGTATGGGTTTTCAGCTGCTTTGTAAGAAAGTGCAGATGCTTTTGAAAAGCATTTTCCTGCGCCCTTCCACTGCCCCTCTCCAACAGTCCCCATTCAAGTCTCAGCTGTGGGGTCTGCTGCTATTCTGCTACCAGCATGGATGCTTCCCAAAGCAATGCAGTGCCATCTACGCAGATCCCCTGCTTAGAGAAATACACCTCCTATATCTTTTCCCACTGAAGGGAGCAGGAGGAAGTACTTGCTTCCTGGGGAACATGGGTCTGCCCCTGGAATTTTTTAACCCGGCTCTTGCAGATTTCTCCCCTTTTTTGATTTCACCTACAAGCTCTCCCTTGCCAGAGGAGCAGGATCTGCTGATGCAGGCCCGGCTGGCTCAAACGTGCAAAGGCTTTTCCCCAAACCTCTGGGGGAAAATTGAGGAGAGTTCCCTGCCCCCGCCTCCTCTCGCCTTCCGAACGGGCTTCCAAACGGGTAATGCCCTGACGGGTCCCCCACAACCCGTCCTGCCCACAGCCACACCCCTGTATAAGAGGGTGACCCATGTCCCTCACCCTCCATGTTCGAACGGAAGGCACCGTCTGTCCTGAGGGGTGTACCAGACAGGCATCTCTCCAGCCAGGCAGACCCCTGCAGCACCCGTTAAGCTCCAAAGCCTATACATTCCCAAGATGCCACAGGTCAGTATGCAAATCAGACTGCCCTGGCCACACCCTCCCTGTGGCTGGCCTCTGCTTTTTTCCGTACGTGCAGCTCAGTTTTTTCTTACCCAGATCCAGACTTCCATTTTAGCAAAAAGGTGGGTTGCAATGGGTCCAGGATGCCATTTGGAAACTAAGCCTGCAGGCCTGTCAAAGGAGACTTCCTGCCGCACGCCATGTGGTCAGAAGCCTACAAAAGGAATTGCACTTTGGAATACAGGGTCTCACTAGCTCAAGAGCCTTGCACAAGTGACTTTCCTCCCGCTGTGGAAAGCAGCTATAAAGGGACCTTGCGAAAATGATATTTGGAGCTATACTGCGTGATGCTAGGAAAACTGTGAGTCACAAAGCAACTTCATTTTGAGAAGCCCGCGACCTACGGGAAGGAAAAGTTTTGAAGGGAAGAAGAAGGACTTTTCCCTGACCGGGAATCGAACCCGGGCCGCGGTGGTGAAAGCGCCGAATCCTAACCACTAGACCACCAGGGAGCCCAGTGCCATGCAGCAAACGTTCATACACTGCTTTCCGAATGACAAAGCTCATGGGGGCTGAAAGCTTATTTTTCTCTACAGCACATATGAATCAGAAATTGAAAAAATCCTCATAATGCCACCCGACTGTCTGTCACTTCCAAGCACAGGCCATCCTCTCCCCCTGCTACTGAACCGATGAATTCCTGTACAATCGGGATCCACGGGAAAACACAAGAGGGACACCTAGTGGCTGCTGATGGCGCACAGACAGCTGGAACACTTTCTCAACCCTGTCTCGTTATTCAGCTTGCTGGAAGAATACATTGCTCTTAAGCGATTCAAGAGTGCAAGGGAGAAGAGTGCTCCAAAGTAGATGTATGCATCACAGCAGGGGTTTCCAGCAATTTACCTTTCTGGTGAGCTGGTACTGCACTTTACACACACATAGAGCACCAGACTGGGTGTAGGAGTGCGTGCGCATAAAGGTGGCTGAGGGCAATGGGAGCAAAACAACCAGGGGAACAGGGGACCCAGTCCCTTTCCTCCTCTTTCGTTCATGGGTAGGGGTACCTTTTTAAAGACCTTCATTTAAAAAAAGCTACTGGGACAAAACACTCAAATCTATGCTTTAGAGGTATCTTCCCTGACGGGGAATCGAACCCGGGCCGCGGCAGTGAAAGCGCTAAATACTAGCCACTAGACCACCAGGGAGGAGATGCTCTTGTGTGCTTGCCTTGCTCACCCCCTTATTGTGACTAAGCTAACTCCAATATAAAAATTGCCCGTAAAGTCCGAGTGGGAGAAAGTTAGGTGTCACACAGTGTGTTTGTCATAAGCAATTACTTTTAGCCTCCTGCAAAAGCCTTTTAACTCCGCAAACAGCTCTTGCTGGACAGCCGGTGCTGCAGCAGCCAGCAGAAAAAGGGAGTTGAGTAAAGCTGGGCCTTGGGTCTCACCAGGGTGGCCGAGTGGTTAAGGTGTTGGACTTAAGATCCAATGGACGTTTGTCCGCATGGGTTCGAGCCCCATTCCTGGTATGGGTTTTCAGCTGCTTTGTAAGAAAGTGCAGATGCTTTTGAAAAGCATTTTCCTGCGCCCTTCCACTGCCCCTCTCCAACAGTCCCCATTCAAGTCTCAGCTGTGGGGTCTGCTGCTATTCTGCTACCAGCATGGATGCTTCCCAAAGCAATGCAGTGCCATCTACGCAGATCCCCTGCTTAGAGAAATACACCTCCTATATCTTTTCCCACTGAAGGGAGCAGGCGGAAGTACTTGCTTCCTGGGGAACATGGGTCTGCCCCTGGAATTTTTTAACCCGGCTCTTGCAGATTTCTCCCCTTTTTTGATTTCACCTACAAGCTCTCCCTTGCCAGAGGAGCAGGATCTGCTGATGCAGGCCCGGCTGGCTCAAACGTGCAAAGGCTTTTCCCCAAACCTCTGGGGGAAAATTGAGGAGAGTTCCCTGCCCCCGCCTCCTCTCGCCTTCCGAACGGGCTTCCAAACGGGTAATGCCCTGACGGGTCCCCCACAACCCGTCCTGCCCACAGCCACACCCCTGTATAAGAGGGTGACCCATGTCCCTCACCCTCCATGTTCGAACGGAAGGCACCGTCTGTCCTGAGGGGTGTACCAGACAGGCATCTCTCCAGCCAGGCAGACCCCTGCAGCACCCGTTAAGCTCCAAAGCCTATACATTCCCAAGATGCCACAGGTCAGTATGCAAATCAGACTGCCCTGGCCACACCCTCCCTGTGGCTGGCCTCTGCTTTTTTCCGTACGTGCAGCTCAGTTTTTTCTTACCCAGATCCAGACTTCCATTTTAGCAAAAAGGTGGGTTGCAATGGGTCCAGGATGCCATTTGGAAACTAAGCCTGCAGGCCTGTCAAAGGAGACTTCCTGCCGCACGCCATGTGGTCAGAAGCCTACAAAAGGAATTGCACTTTGGAATACAGGGTCTCACTAGCTCAAGAGCCTTGCACAAGTGACTTTCCTCCCGCTGTGGAAAGCAGCTATAAAGGGACCTTGCGAAAATGATATTTGGAGCTATACTGCGTGATGCTAGGAAAACTGTGAGTCACAAAGCAACTTCATTTTGAGAAGCCCGCGACCTACGGGAAGGAAAAGTTTTGAAGGGAAGAAGAAGGACTTTTCCCTGACCGGGAATCGAACCCGGGCCGCGGTGGTGAAAGCGCCGAATCCTAACCACTAGACCACCAGGGAGCCCAGTGCCATGCAGCAAACGTTCATACACTGCTTTCCGAATGACAAAGCTCATGGGGGCTGAAAGCTTATTTTTCTCTACAGCACATATGAATCAGAAATTGAAAAAATCCTCATAATGCCACCCGACTGTCTGTCACTTCCAAGCACAGGCCATCCTCTCCCCCTGCTACTGAACCGATGAATTCCTGTACAATCGGGATCCACGGGAAAACACAAGAGGGACACCTAGTGGCTGCTGATGGCGCACAGACAGCTGGAACACTTTCTCAACCCTGTCTCGTTATTCAGCTTGCTGGAAGAATACATTGCTCTTAAGCGATTCAAGAGTGCAAGGGAGAAGAGTGCTCCAAAGTAGATGTATGCATCACAGCAGGGGTTTCCAGCAATTTACCTTTCTGGTGAGCTGGTACTGCACTTTACACACACATAGAGCACCAGACTGGGTGTAGGAGTGCGTGCGCATAAAGGTGGCTGAGGGCAATGGGAGCAAAACAACCAGGGGAACAGGGGACCCAGTCCCTTTCCTCCTCTTTCGTTCATGGGTAGGGGTACCTTTTTAAAGACCTTCGTTTAAAAAAAGCTACTGGGACAAAACACTCAAATCTATGCTTTAGAGGTATCTTCCCTGACGGGGAATCGAACCCGGGCCGCGGCAGTGAAAGCGCTAAATACTAGCCACTAGACCACCAGGGAGGAGATGCTCTTGTGTGCTTGCCTTGCTCACCCCCTTATTGTGACTAAGCTAACTCCAATATAAAAATTGCCCGTAAAGTCCGAGTGGGAGAAAGTTAGGTGTCACACAGTGTGTTTGTCATAAGCAATTACCTTTAGCCTCCTGCAAAAGCCTTTTAACTCCGCAAACAGCTCTTGCTGGACAGCCGGTGCTGCAGCAGCCAGCAGAAAAAGGGAGTTGAGTAAAGCTGGGCCTTGGGTCTCACCAGGGTGGCCGAGTGGTTAAGGTGTTGGACTTAAGATCCAATGGATGTTTGTCCGCATGGGTTCGAGCCCCATTCCTGGTATGGGTTTTCAGCTGCTTTGTAAGAAAGTGCAGATGCTTTTGAAAAGCATTTTCCTGCGCCCTTCCACTGCCCCTCTCCAACAGTCCCCATTCAAGTCTCAGCTGTGGGGTCTGCTGCTATTCTGCTACCAGCATGGATGCTTCCCAAAGCAATGCAGTGCCATCTACGCAGATCCCCTGCTTAGAGAAATACACCTCCTATATCTTTTCCCACTGAAGGGAGCAGGCGGAAGTACTTGCTTCCTGGGGAACATGGGTCTGCCCCTGGAATTTTTTAACCCGGCTCTTGCAGATTTCTCCCCTTTTTTGATTTCACCTACAAGCTCTCCCTTGCCAGAGGAGCAGGATCTGCTGATGCAGGCCCGGCTGGCTCAAACGTGCAAAGGCTTTTCCCCAAACCTCTGGGGGAAAATTGAGGAGAGTTCCCTGCCCCCGCCTCCTCTCGCCTTCCGAACGGGCTTCCAAACGGGCAATTCCCTGACGGGTCCCCCACAACCCGTCCTGCCCACAGCCACACCCCTGTATTAGAGGGTGACCCATGTCCCTCACCCTCCATGTTCGAACGGAAGGCACCGTCTGTCCTGAGGGGTGTACCAGACAGGCATCTCTCCAGCCAGGCAGACCCCTGCAGCACCCGTTAAGCTCCAAAGCCTATACATTCCCAAGATGCCACAGGTCAGTATGCAAATCAGACTGCCCTGGCCACACCCTCCCTGTGGCTGGCCTCTGCTTTTTTCCGTACGTGCAGCTCAGTTTTTTCTTACCCAGATCCAGACTTCCATTTTAGCAAAAAGGTGGGTTGCAATGGGTCCAGGATGCCATTTGGAAACAAAGCCTGCAGGCCTGTCAAAGGAGACTTCCTGCCGCACGCCATGTGGTCAGAAGCCTACAAAAGGAATTGCACTTTGGAATACAGGGTCTCACTTGCTCAAGAGCCTTGCACAAGTGACTTTCCTCCCGCTGTGGAAAGCAGCTATAAAGGGACCTTGCGAAAATGATATTTGGAGCTATACTGCGTGATGCTAGGCAAACTGTGAGTCAGAAAGCAACTTCATTTTGAGAAGCCCGCGACCTACGGGAAGGAAACGTTTTCAAGGGCAGAAGAAGGACTTTTCCCTGACCGGGAATCGAACCCGGGCCGCGGCGGTGAGAGCACCGAATCCTAACCACTAGACCACCAGGGAGCCCAGTGCCATGCAGCAAAAGTTCATACACTGCTTTCCGAATGACAAAGCTCATGGGGGCTGAAAGCTTATTTTTCTCTACAGCACATATGAATCAGAAATTGAAAAAATCCTCATAATGCCACCCGACTGTCTGTCACTTCCAAGCACAGGCCATCCTCTCCCCCTTGCTACTGAACCGATGAATTCCTGTACAATCGGGATCCACGGGAAAACACAAGAGGGACACCTAGTGGCTGCTGATGGCGCACAGACAGCTGGAACACTTTCTCAACCCTGTCTCGTTATTCAGCTTGCTGGAAGAATACATTGCTCTTAAGCGATTCAAGAGTGCAAGGGAGAAGAGTGCTCCAAAGTAGATGTATGCATCACAGCAGGGGTTTCCAGCAATTTACCTTTCTGGTGAGCTGGTACTGCACTTTACACACACATAGAGCACCAGACTGGGTGGAGGAGTGCGTGCGCATAAAGGTGGCTGAGGGCAATGGGAGCAAAACAACCTGGGGCACAGGGGACCCAGTCCCTTTCCTCCTCTTTCGTTCATGGGTAGGGGTACCTTTTTAAGGACCTTCGTTTAAAAAAAGCTACTGGGACAAAACACTCAAATCTATGCTTTAGAGGTATCTTCCCTGACCGGGAATCGAACCCGGGCCGCGGCGGTGAAAGCGCCAAATCCTAGCCACTAGACCACCAGGGAGGAGATGCTCTTATGTGCTTGCCTTGCTCACCCCCTTATTGTGACTAAGCTAACTCCAATATAAAAATTGCCCGTAAAGTCCGAGTGGGAGAAAGTTAGGTGTCACACAGTGTGTTTGTCATAAGCAATTACCTTTAGCCTCCTGCAAAAGCCTTTTAACTCCGCAAACAGCTCTTGCTGGACAGCCGGTGCTGCAGCAGCTAGCAGAAAAAGGGAGTTGAGTAAAGCTGGGCCTTGGGTCTCACCAGGGTGGCCGAGTGGTTAAGGTGTTGGACTTAAGATCCAATGGACGTTTGTCCGCATGGGTTCGAGCCCCATTCCTGGTATGGGTTTTCAGCTGCTTTGTAAGAAAGTGCAGATGCTTTTGAAAAGCATTTTCCTGCGCCCTTCCACTGCCCCTCTCCAACAGTCCCCATTCAAGTCTCAGCTGTGGGGTCTGCTGCTATTCTGCTACCAGCATGGATGCTTCCCAAAGCAATGCAGTGCCATCTACGCAGATCCCCTGCTTAGAGAAATACACCTCCTATATCTTTTCCCACTGAAGGGAGCAGGAGGAAGTACTTGCTTCCTGGGGAACATGGGTCTGCCCCTGGAATTTTTTAACCCGGCTCTTGCAGATTTCTCCCCTTTTTTGATTTCACCTACAAGCTCTCCCTTGCCAGAGGAGCAGGATCTGCTGATGCAGGCCCGGCTGGCTCAAACGTGCAAAGGCTTTTCCCCAAACCTCTGGGGGAAAATTGAGGAGAGTTCCCTGCCCCCGCCTCCTCTCGCCTTCCGAACGGGCTTCCAAACGGGCAATGCCCTGACGGGTCCCCCACAACCCGTCCTGCCCACAGTCACACCCCTGTATAAGAGGGTGACCCATGTCCCTCACCCTCCATGTTCGAACGGAAGGCACCGTCTGTCCTGAGGGGTGTACCAGACAGGCATCTCTCCAGCCAGGCAGACCCCTGCAGCACCCGTTAAGCTCCAAAGCCTATACATTCCCAAGATGCCACAGGTCAGTATGCAAATCAGACTGCCCTGGCCACACCCTCCCTGTGGCTGGCCTCTGCTTTTTTCCGTACGTGCAGCTCAGTTTTTTCTTACCCAGATCCAGACTTCCATTT
Source organism: Lissotriton helveticus (assembly GCF_964261635.1). Classification (NCBI taxonomy): domain Eukaryota; kingdom Metazoa; phylum Chordata; class Amphibia; order Caudata; family Salamandridae; genus Lissotriton; species Lissotriton helveticus. Next base: position 1,691,918,143 of record NC_136063.1, on the reverse strand, counting down.
TAGCAAAAAGGTGGGTTGCAATGGGTCCAGGATGCCATTTGGAAACTAAGCCTGCAGGCCTGTCAAAGGAGACTTCCTGCCGCACGCCATGTGGTCAGAAGCCTACAAAAGGAATTGCACTTTGGAATACAGGGTCTCACTTGCTCAAGAGCCTTGCACAAGTGACTTTCCTCCCGCTGTGGAAAGCAGCTATAAAGGGACCTTGCGAAAATGATATTTGGAGCTATACTGCGTGATGCTAGGAAAACTGTGAGTCACAAAGCAACTTCATTTTGAGAAGCCCGCGACCTACGGGAAGGAAAAGTTTTGAAGGGAAGAAGAAGGACTTTTCCCTGACCGGGAATCGAACCCGGGCCGCGGTGGTGAGAGCGCCGAATCCTAACCACTAGACCACCAGGGAGCCCAGTGCCATGCAGCAAACGTTCATACACTGCTTTCCGAATGACAAAGCTCATGGGGGCTGAAAGCTTATTTTTCTCTACAGCACATATGAATCAGAAATTGAAAAAATCCTCATAATGCCACCCGACTGTCTGTCACTTCCAAGCACAGGCCATCCTCTCCCCCTGCTACTGAACCGATGAATTCCTGTACAATCGGGATCCACGGGAAAACACAAGAGGGACACCTAGTGGCTGCTGATGGCGCACAGACAGCTGGAACACTTTCTCAACCCTGTCTCGTTATTCAGCTTGCTGGAAGAATACATTGCTCTTAAGCGATTCAAGAGTGCAAGGGAGAAGAGTGCTCCAAAGTAGATGTATGCATCACAGCAGGGGTTTCCAGCAATTTACCTTTCTGGTGAGCTGGTACTGCACTTTACACACACATAGAGCACCAGACTGGGTGGAGGAGTGCGTGCGCATAAAGGTGGCTGAGGGCAATGGGAGCAAAACAACCAGGGGAACAGGGGACCCAGTCCCTTTCCTCCTCTTTCGTTCATGGGTAGGGGTACCTTTTTAAAGACCTTCGTTTAAAAAAAGCTACTGGGACAAAACACTCAAATCTATGCTTTAGAGGTATCTTCCCTGACCGGGAATCGAACCCGGGCCGCGGCGGTGAAAGCGCTAAATACTAGCCACTAGACCACCAGGGAGGAGATGCTCTTGTGTGCTTGCCTTGCTCACCCCCTTATTGTGACTAAGCTAACTCCAATATAAAAATTGCCCGTAAAGTCCGAGTGGGAGAAAGTTAGGTGTCACACAGTGTGTTTGTCATAAGCAATTACCTTTAGCCTCCTGCAAAAGCCTTTTAACTCCGCAAACAGCTCTTGCTGGACAGCCGGTGCTGCAGCAGCCAGCAGAAAAAGGGAGTTGAGTAAAGCTGGGCCTTGGGTCTCACCAGGGTGGCCGAGTGGTTAAGGTGTTGGACTTAAGATCCAATGGACGTTTGTCCGCATGGGTTCGAGCCCCATTCCTGGTATGGGTTTTCAGCTGCTTTGTAAGAAAGTGCAGATGCTTTTGAAAAGCATTTTCCTGCGCCCTTCCACTGCCCCTCTCCAACAGTCCCCATTCAAGTCTCAGCTGTGGGGTCTGCTGCTATTCTGCTACCAGCATGGATGCTTCCCAAAGCAATGCAGTGCCATCTACGCAGATCCCCTGCTTAGAGAAATACACCTCCTATATCTTTTCCCACTGAAGGGAGCAGGAGGAAGTACTTGCTTCCTGGGGAACATGGGTCTGCCCCTGGAATTTTTTAACCCGGCTCTTGCAGATTTCTCCCCTTTTTTGATTTCACCTACAAGCTCTCCCTTGCCAGAGGAGCAGGATCTGCTGATGCAGGCCCGGCTGGCTCAAACGTGCAAAGGCTTTTCCCCAAACCTCTGGGGGAAAATTGAGGAGAGTTCCCTGCCCCCGCCTCCTCTCGCCTTCCGAACGGGCATCCAAACGGGCAATTCCCTGACGGGTCCCCCACAACCCGTCCTGCCCACAGCCACACCCCTGTATTAGAGGGTGACCCATGTCCCTCACCCTCCATGTTCGAACGGAAGGCACCGTCTGTCCTGAGGGGTGTACCAGACAGGCATCTCTCCAGCCAGGCAGACCCCTGCAGCACCCGTTAAGCTCCAAAGCCTATACATTCCCAAGATGCCACAGGTCAGTATGCAAATCAGACTGCCCTGGCCACACCCTCCCTGTGGCTGGCCTCTGCTTTTTTCCGTACGTGCAGCTCAGTTTTTTCTTACCCAGATCCAGACTTCCATTTTAGCAAAAAGGTGGGTTGCAATGGGTCCAGGATGCCATTTGGAAACAAAGCCTGCAGGCCTGTCAAAGGAGACTTCCTGCCGCACGCCATGTGGTCAGAAGCCTACAAAAGGAATTGCACTTTGGAATACAGGGTCTCACTTGCTCAAGAGCCTTGCACAAGTGACTTTCCTCCCGCTGTGGAAAGCAGCTATAAAGGGACCTTGCGAAAATGATATTTGGAGCTATACTGCGTGATGCTAGGCAAACTGTGAGTCAGAAAGCAACTTCATTTTGAGAAGCCCGCGACCTACGGGAAGGAAAAGTTTTCAAGGGCAGAAGAAGGACTTTTCCCTGACCGGGAATCGAACCCGGGCCGCAGCGGTGAGAGCACCGAATCCTAACCACTAGACCACCAGGGAGCCCAGTGCCATGCAGCAAAAGTTCATACACTGCTTTCCGAATGACAAAGCTCATGGGGGCTGAAAGCTTATTTTTCTCTACAGCACATATGAATCAGAAATTGAAAGAATCCTCATAATGCCACCCGACTGTCTGTCACTTCCAAGCACAGGCCATCCTCTCCCCCTTGCTACTGAACCGATGAATTCCTGTACAATCGGGATCCACGGGAAAACACAAGAGGGACACCTAGTGGCTGCTGATGGCGCACAGACAGCTGGAACACTTTCTCAACCCTGTCTCGTTATTCAGCTTGCTGGAAGAATACATTGCTCTTAAGCGATTCAAGAGTGCAAGGGAGAAGAGTGCTCCAAAGTAGATGTATGCATCACAGCAGGGGTTTCCAGCAATTTACCTTTCTGGTGAGCTGGTACTGCACTTTACACACACATAGAGCACCAGACTGGGTGGAGGAGTGCGTGCGCATAAAGGTGGCTGAGGGCAATGGGAGCAAAACAACCTGGGGCACAGGGGACCCAGTCCCTTTCCTCCTCTTTCGTTCATGGGTAGGGGTACCTTTTTAAGGACCTTCGTTTAAAAAAAGCTACTGGGACAAAACACTCAAATCTATGCTTTAGAGGTATCTTCCCTGACCGGGAATCGAACCCGGGCCGCGGCGGTGAAAGCGCCAAATACTAGCCACTAGACCACCAGGGAGGAGATGCTCTTATGTGCTTGCCTTGCTCACCCCCTTATTGTGACTAAGCTAACTCCAATATAAAAATTGCCCGTAAAGTCCGAGTGGGAGAAAGTTAGGTGTCACACAGTGTGTTTGTCATAAGCAATTACCTTTAGCCTCCTGCAAAAGCCTTTTAACTCCGCAAACAGCTCTTGCTGGACAGCCGGTGCTGCAGTAGCTAGCAGAAAAAGGGAGTTGAGTAAAGCTGGGCCTTGGGTCTCACCAGGGTGGCCGAGTGGTTAAGGTGTTGGACTTAAGATCCAATGGACGTTTGTCCGCATGGGTTCGAGCCCCATTCCTGGTATGGGTTTTCAGCTGCTTTGTAAGAAAGTGCAGATGCTTTTGAAAAGCATTTTCCTGCGCCCTTCCACTGCCCCTCTCCAACAGTCCCCATTCAAGTCTCAGCTGTGGGGTCTGCTGCTATTCTGCTACCAGCATGGATGCTTCCCAAAGCAATGCAGTGCCATCTACGCAGATCCCCTGCTTAGAGAAATACACCTCCTATATCTTTTCCCACTGAAGGGAGCAGGAGGAAGTACTTGCTTCCTGGGGAACATGGGTCTGCCCCTGGAATTTTTTAACCCGGCTCTTGCAGATTTCTCCCCTTTTTTGATTTCACCTACAAGCTCTCCCTTGCCAGAGGAGCAGGATCTGCTGATGCAGGCCCGGCTGGCTCAAACGTGCAAAGGCTTTTCCCCAAACCTCTGGGGGAAAATTGAGGAGAGTTCCCTGCCCCCGCCTCCTCTCGCCTTCCGAACGGGCTTCCAAACGGGCAATGCCCTGACGGGTCCCCCACAACCCGTCCTGCCCACAGTCACACCCCTGTATAAGAGGGTGACCCATGTCCCTCACCCTCCATGTTCGAACGGAAGGCACCGTCTGTCCTGAGGGGTGTACCAGACAGGCATCTCTCCAGCCAGGCAGACCCCTGCAGCACCCGTTAAGCTCCAAAGCCTATACATTCCCAAGATGCCACAGGTCAGTATGCAAATCAGACTGCCCTGGCCACACCCTCCCTGTGGCTGGCCTCTGCTTTTTTCCGTACGTGCAGCTCAGTTTTTTCTTACCCAGATCCAGACTTCCATTTTAGCAAAAAGGTGGGTTGCAATGGGTCCAGGATGCCATTTGGAAACAAAGCCTGCAGGCCTGTCAAAGGAGACTTCCTGCCGCACGCCATGTGGTCAGAAGCCTACAAAAGGAATTGCACTTTGGAATACAGGGTCTCACTTGCTCAAGAGCCTTGCACAAGTGACTTTCCCCCCGCTGTGGAAAGCAGCTATAAAGGGACCTTGCGAAAATGATATTTGGAGCTATACTGCGTGATGCTAGGAAAACTGTGAGTCACAAAGCAACTTCATTTTGAGAAGCCCGCGACCTACGGGAAGGAAAAGTTTTGAAGGGAAGAAGAAGGACTTTTCCCTGACCGGGAATCGAACCCGGGCCGCGGTGGTGAGAGCGCCGAATCCTAACCACTAGACCACCAGGGAGCCCAGTGCCATGCAGCAAACGTTCATACACTGCTTTCCGAATGACAAAGCTCATGGGGGCTGAAAGCTTATTTTTCTCTACAGCACATATGAATCAGAAATTGAAAAAATCCTCATAATGCCACCCGACTGTCTGTCACTTCCAAGCACAGGCCATCCTCTCCCCCTGCTACTGAACCGATGAATTCCTGTACAATCGGGATCCACGGGAAAACACAAGAGGGACACCTAGTGGCTGCTGATGGCGCACAGACAGCTGGAACACTTTCTCAACCCTGTCTCGTTATTCAGCTTGCTGGAAGAATACATTGCTCTTAAGCGATTCAAGAGTGCAAGGGAGAAGAGTGCTCCAAAGTAGATGTATGCATCACAGCAGGGGTTTCCAGCAATTTACCTTTCTGGTGAGCTGGTACTGCACTTTACACACACATAGAGCACCAGACTGGGTGGAGGAGTGCGTGCGCATAAAGGTGGCTGAGGGCAATGGGAGCAAAACAACCAGGGGAACAGGGGACCCAGTCCCTTTCCTCCTCTTTCGTTCATGGGTAGGGGTACCTTTTTAAAGACCTTCGTTTAAAAAAAGCTACTGGGACAAAACACTCAAATCTATGCTTTAGAGGTATCTTCCCTGACCGGGAATCGAACCCGGGCCGCGGCGGTGAAAGCGCTAAATACTAGCCACTAGACCACCAGGGAGGAGATGCTCTTGTGTGCTTGCCTTGCTCACCCCCTTATTGTGACTAAGCTAACTCCAATATAAAAATTGCCCGTAAAGTCCGAGTGGGAGAAAGTTAGGTGTCACACAGTGTGTTTGTCATAAGCAATTACCTTTAGCCTCCTGCAAAAGCCTTTTAACTCCGCAAACAGCTCTTGCTGGACAGCCGGTGCTGCAGCAGCCAGCAGAAAAAGGGAGTTGAGTAAAGCTGGGCCTTGGGTCTCACCAGGGTGGCCGAGTGGTTAAGGTGTTGGACTTAAGATCCAATGGACGTTTGTCCGCATGGGTTCGAGCCCCATTCCTGGTATGGGTTTTCAGCTGCTTTGTAAGAAAGTGCAGATGCTTTTGAAAAGCATTTTCCTGCGCCCTTCCACTGCCCCTCTCCAACAGTCCCCATTCAAGTCTCAGCTGTGGGGTCTGCTGCTATTCTGCTACCAGCATGGATGCTTCCCAAAGCAATGCAGTGCCATCTACGCAGATCCCCTGCTTAGAGAAATACACCTCCTATATCTTTTCCCACTGAAGGGAGCAGGAGGAAGTACTTGCTTCCTGGGGAACATGGGTCTGCCCCTGGAATTTTTTAACCCGGCTCTTGCAGATTTCTCCCCTTTTTTGATTTCACCTACAAGCTCTCCCTTGCCAGAGGAGCAGGATCTGCTGATGCAGGCCCGGCTGGCTCAAACGTGCAAAGGCTTTTCCCCAAACCTCTGGGGGAAAATTGAGGAGAGTTCCCTGCCCCCGCCTCCTCTCGCCTTCCGAACGGGCATCCAAACGGGCAATTCCCTGACGGGTCCCCCACAACCCGTCCTGCCCACAGCCACACCCCTGTATTAGAGGGTGACCCATGTCCCTCACCCTCCATGTTCGAACGGAAGGCACCGTCTGTCCTGAGGGGTGTACCAGACAGGCATCTCTCCAGCCAGGCAGACCCCTGCAGCACCCGTTAAGCTCCAAAGCCTATACATTCCCAAGATGCCACAGGTCAGTATGCAAATCAGACTGCCCTGGCCACACCCTCCCTGTGGCTGGCCTCTGCTTTTTTCCGTACGTGCAGCTCAGTTTTTTCTTACCCAGATCCAGACTTCCATTTTAGCAAAAAGGTGGGTTGCAATGGGTCCAGGATGCCATTTGGAAACAAAGCCTGCAGGCCTGTCAAAGGAGACTTCCTGCCGCACGCCATGTGGTCAGAAGCCTACAAAAGGAATTGCACTTTGGAATACAGGGTCTCACTTGCTCAAGAGCCTTGCACAAGTGACTTTCCTCCCGCTGTGGAAAGCAGCTATAAAGGGACCTTGCGAAAATGATATTTGGAGCTATACTGCGTGATGCTAGGCAAACTGTGAGTCAGAAAGCAACTTCATTTTGAGAAGCCCGCGACCTACGGGAAGGAAAAGTTTTCAAGGGCAGAAGAAGGACTTTTCCCTGACCGGGAATCGAACCCGGGCCGCAGCGGTGAGAGCACCGAATCCTAACCACTAGACCACCAGGGAGCCCAGTGCCATGCAGCAAAAGTTCATACACTGCTTTCCGAATGACAAAGCTCATGGGGGCTGAAAGCTTATTTTTCTCTACAGCACATATGAATCAGAAATTGAAAGAATCCTCATAATGCCACCCGACTGTCTGTCACTTCCAAGCACAGGCCATCCTCTCCCCCTTGCTACTGAACCGATGAATTCCTGTACAATCGGGATCCACGGGAAAACACAAGAGGGACACCTAGTGGCTGCTGATGGCGCACAGACAGCTGGAACACTTTCTCAACCCTGTCTCGTTATTCAGCTTGCTGGAAGAATACATTGCTCTTAAGCGATTCAAGAGTGCAAGGGAGAAGAGTGCTCCAAAGTAGATGTATGCATCACAGCAGGGGTTTCCAGCAATTTACCTTTCTGGTGAGCTGGTACTGCACTTTACACACACATAGAGCACCAGACTGGGTGGAGGAGTGCGTGCGCATAAAGGTGGCTGAGGGCAATGGGAGCAAAACAACCTGGGGCACAGGGGACCCAGTCCCTTTCCTCCTCTTTCGTTCATGGGTAGGGGTACCTTTTTAAGGACCTTCGTTTAAAAAAAGCTACTGGGACAAAACACTCAAATCTATGCTTTAGAGGTATCTTCCCTGACCGGGAATCGAACCCGGGCCGCGGCGGTGAAAGCGCCAAATACTAGCCACTAGACCACCAGGGAGGAGATGCTCTTATGTGCTTGCCTTGCTCACCCCCTTATTGTGACTAAGCTAACTCCAATATAAAAATTGCCCGTAAAGTCCGAGTGGGAGAAAGTTAGGTGTCACACAGTGTGTTTGTCATAAGCAATTACCTTTAGCCTCCTGCAAAAGCCTTTTAACTCCGCAAACAGCTCTTGCTGGACAGCCGGTGCTGCAGCAGCTAGCAGAAAAAGGGAGTTGAGTAAAGCTGGGCCTTGGGTCTCACCAGGGTGGCCGAGTGGTTAAGGTGTTGGACAAAAGATCCAATGGACGTTTGTCCGCATGGGTTCGAGCCCCATTCCTGGTATGGGTTTTCAGCTGCTTTGTAAGAAAGTGCAGATGCTTTTGAAAAGCATTTTCCTGCGCCCTTCCACTGCCCCTCTCCAACAGTCCCCATTCAAGTCTCAGCTGTGGGGTCTGCTGCTATTCTGCTACCAGCATGGATGCTTCCCAAAGCAATGCAGTGCCATCTACGCAGATCCCCTGCTTAGAGAAATACACCTCCTATATCTTTTCCCACTGAAGGGAGCAGGAGGAAGTACTTGCTTCCTGGGGAACATGGGTCTGCCCCTGGAATTTTTTAACCCGGCTCTTGCAGATTTCTCCCCTTTTTTGATTTCACCTACAAGCTCTCCCTTGCCAGAGGAGCAGGATCTGCTGATGCAGGCCCGGCTGGCTCAAACGTGCAAAGGCTTTTCCCCAAACCTCTGGGGGAAAATTGAGGAGAGTTCCCTGCCCCCGCCTCCTCTCGCCTTCCGAACGGGCTTCCAAACGGGCAATGCCCTGACGGGTCCCCCACAACCCGTCCTGCCCACAGTCACACCCCTGTATAAGAGGGTGACCCATGTCCCTCACCCTCCATGTTCGAACGGAAGGCACCGTCTGTCCTGAGGGGTGTACCAGACAGGCATCTCTCCAGCCAGGCAGACCCCTGCAGCACCCGTTAAGCTCCAAAGCCTATACATTCCCAAGATGCCACAGGTCAGTATGCAAATCAGACTGCCCTGGCCACACCCTCCCTGTGGCTGGCCTCTGCTTTTTTCCGTACGTGCAGCTCAGTTTTTTCTTACCCAGATCCAGACTTCCATTTTAGCAAAAAGGTGGGTTGCAATGGGTCCAGGATGCCATTTGGAAACAAAGCCTGCAGGCCTGTCAAAGGAGACTTCCTGCCGCACGCCATGTGGTCAGAAGCCTACAAAAGGAATTGCACTTTGGAATACAGGGTCTCACTTGCTCAAGAGCCTTGCACAAGTGACTTTCCTCCCGCTGTGGAAAGCAGCTATAAAGGGACCTTGCGAAAATGATATTTGGAGCTATACTGCGTGATGCTAGGCAAACTGTGAGTCAGAAAGCAACTTCATTTTGAGAAGCCCGCGACCTACGGGAAGGAAAAGTTTTGAAGGGAAGAAGAAGGACTTTTCCCTGACCGGGAATCGAACCCGGGCCGCGGCGGTGAGAGCGCCGAATCCTAACCACTAGACCACCAGGGAGCCCAGTGCCATGCAGCAAAAGTTCATACACTGCTTTCCGAATGACAAAGCTCATGGGGGCTGAAAGCTTATTTTTCTCTACAGCACATATGAATCAGAAATTGAAAAAATCCTCATAATGCCACCCGACTGTCTGTCACTTCCAAGCACAGGCCATCCTCTCCCCCTGCTACTGAACCGATGAATTCCTGTACAATCGGGATCCACGGGAAAACACAAGAGGGACACCTAGTGGCTGCTGATGGCGCACAGACAGCTGGAACACTTTCTCAACCCTGTCTCGTTATTCAGCTTGCTGGAAGAATACATTGCTCTTAAGCGATTCAAGAGTGCAAGGGAGAAGAGTGCTCCAAAGTAGATGTATGCATCACAGCAGGGGTTTCCAGCAATTTACCTTTCTGGTGAGCTGGTACTGCACTTTACACACACATAGAGCACCAGACTGGGTGGAGGAGTGCGTGCGCATAAAGGTGGCTGAGGGCAATGGGAGCAAAACAACCAGGGGAACAGGGGATCCAGTCCCTTTCCTCCTCTTTCGTTCATGGGTAGGGGTACCTTTTTAAAGACCTTCGTTTAAAAAAAGCTACTGGGACAAAACACTCAAATCTATGCTTTAGAGGTATCTTCCCTGACCGGGAATCGAACCCGGGCCGCGGCGGTGAAAGCGCCAAATACTAGCCACTAGACCACCAGGGAGGAGATGCTCTTGTGTGCTTGCCTTGCTCACCCCCTTATTGTGACTAAGCTAACTCCAATATAAAAATTGCCCGTAAAGTCCGAGTGGGAGAAAGTTAGGTGTCACACAGTGTGTTTGTCATAAGCAATTACCTTTAGCCTCCTGCAAAAGCCTTTTAACTCCGCAAACAGCTCTTGCTGGACAGCCGGTGCTGCAGCAGCCAGCAGAAAAAGGGAGTTGAGTAAAGCTGGGCCTTGGGTCTCACCAGGGTGGCCGAGTGGTTAAGGTGTTGGACTTAAGATCCAATGGATGTTTGTCCGCATGGGTTCGAGCCCCATTCCTGGTATGGGTTTTCAGCTGCTTTGTAAGAAAGTGCAGATGCTTTTGAAAAGCATTTTCCTGCGCCCTTCCACTGCCCCTCTCCAACAGTCCCCATTCAAGTCTCAGCTGTGGGGTCTGCTGCTATTCTGCTACCAGCATGGATGCTTCCCAAAGCAATGCAGTGCCATCTACGCAGATCCCCTGCTTAGAGAAATACACCTCCTATATCTTTTCCCACTGAAGGGAGCAGGAGGAAGTACTTGCTTCCTGGGGAACATGGGTCTGCCCCTGGAATTTTTTAACCCGGCTCTTGCAGATTTCTCCCCTTTTTTGATTTCACCTACAAGCTCTCCCTTGCCAGAGGAGCAGGATCTGCTGATGCAGGCCCGGCTGGCTCAAACGTGCAAAGGCTTTTCCCCAAACCTCTGGGGGAAAATTGAGGAGAGTTCCCTGCCCCCGCCTCCTCTCGCCTTCCGAACGGGCTTCCAAACGGGCAATGCCCTGACGGGTCCCCCACAACCCGTCCTGCCCACAGCCACACCCCTGTATAAGAGGGCGACCCATGTCCCTCACCCTCCATGTTCGAACGGAAGGCACCGTCTGTCCTGAGGGGTGTACCAGACAGGCATCTCTCCAGCCAGGCAGACCCCTGCAGCACCCGTTAAGCTCCAAAGCCTATACATTCCCAAGATGCCACAGGTCAGTATGCAAATCAGACTGCCCTGGCCACACCCTCCCTGTGGCTGGCCTCTGCTTTTTTCCGTACGTGCAGCTCAGTTTTTTCTTACCCAGATCCAGACTTCCATTTTAGCAAAAAGGTGGGTTGCAATGGGTCCAGGATGCCATTTGGAAACAAAGCCTGCAGGCCTGTCAAAGGAGACTTCCTGCCGCACGCCATGTGGTCAGAAGCCTACAAAAGGAATTGCACTTTGGAATACAGGGTCTCACTTGCTCAAGAGCCTTGCACAAGTGACTTTCCTCCCGCTGTGGAAAGCAGCTATAAAGGGACCTTGCGAAAATGATATTTGGAGCTATACTGCGTGATGCTAGGCAAACTGTGAGTCAGAAAGCAACTTCATTTTGAGAAGCCCGCGACCTACGGGAAGGAAAAGTTTTGAAGGGAAGAAGAAGGACTTTTCCCTGACCGGGAATCGAACCCGGGCCGCGGCGGTGAGAGCGCCGAATCCTAACCACTAGACCACCAGGGAGCCCAGTGCCATGCAGCAAAAGTTCATACACTGCTTTCCGAATGACAAAGCTCATGGGGGCTGAAAGCTTATTTTTCTCTACAGCACATATGAATCAGAAATTGAAAAAATCCTCATAATGCCACCCGACTGTCTGTCACTTCCAAGCACAGGCCATCCTCTCCCCCTGCTACTGAACCGATGAATTCCTGTACAATCGGGATCCACGGGAAAACACAAGAGGGACACCTAGTGGCTGCTGATGGCGCACAGACAGCTGGAACACTTTCTCAACCCTGTCTCGTTATTCAGCTTGCTGGAAGAATACATTGCTCTTAAGCGATTCAAGAGTGCAAGGGAGAAGAGTGCTCCAAAGTAGATGTATGCATCACAGCAGGGGTTTCCAGCAATTTACCTTTCTGGTGAGCTGGTACTGCACTTTACACACACATAGAGCACCAGACTGGGTGGAGGAGTGCGTGCGCATAAAGGTGGCTGAGGGCAATGGGAGCAAAACAACCAGGGGAACAGGGGACCCAGTCCCTTTCCTCCTCTTTCGTTCATGGGTAGGGGTACCTTTTTAAAGACCTTCGTTTAAAAAAAGCTACTGGGACAAAACACTCAAATCTATGCTTTAGAGGTATCTTCCCTGACCGGGAATCGAACCCGGGCCGCGGTGGTGAAAGCGCCAAATACTAGCCACTAGACCACCAGGGAGGAGATGCTCTTGTGTGCTTGCCTTGCTCACCCCCTTATTGTGACTAAGCTAACTCCAATATAAAAATTGCCCGTAAAGTCCGAGTGGGAGAAAGTTAGGTGTCACACAGTGTGTTTGTCATAAGCAATTACCTTTAGCCTCCTGCAAAAGCCTTTTAACTCCGCAAACAGCTCTTGCTGGACAGCCGGTGCTGCAGCAGCCAGCAGAAAAAGGGAGTTGAGTAAAGCTGGGCCTTGGGTCTCACCAGGGTGGCCGAGTGGTTAAGGTGTTGGACTTAAGATCCAATGGACGTTTGTCCGCATGGGTTCGAGCCCCATTCCTGGTATGGGTTTTCAGCTGCTTTGTAAGAAAGTGCAGATGCTTTTGAAAAGCATTTTCCTGCGCCCTTCCACTGCCCCTCTCCAACAGTCCCCATTCAAGTCTCAGCTGTGGGGTCTGCTGCTATTCTGCTACCAGCATGGATGCTTCCCAAAGCAATGCAGTGCCATCTACGCAGATCCCCTGCTTAGAGAAATACACCTCCTATATCTTTTCCCACTGAAGGGAGCAGGAGGAAGTACTTGCTTCCTGGGGAACATGGGTCTGCCCCTGGAATTTTTTAACCCGGCTCTTGCAGATTTCTCCCCTTTTTTGATTTCACCTACAAGCTCTCCCTTGCCAGAGGAGCAGGATCTGCTGATGCAGGCCCGGCTGGCTCAAACGTGCAAAGGCTTTTCCCCAAACCTCTGGGGGAAAATTGAGGAGAGTTCCCTGCCCCCGCCTCCTCTCGCCTTCCGAACGGGCTTCCAAACGGGCAATGCCCTGACGGGTCCCCCACAACCCGTCCTGCCCACAGCCACACCCCTGTATAAGAGGGTGACCCATGTCCCTCACCCTCCATGTTCGAACGGAAGGCACCGTCTGTCCTGAGGGGTGTACCAGACAGGCATCTCTCCAGCCAGGCAGACCCCTGCAGCACCCGTTAAGCTCCAAAGCCTATACATTCCCAAGATGCCACAGGTCAGTATGCAAATCAGACTGCCCTGGCCACACCCTCCCTGTGGCTGGCCTCTGCTTTTTTCCGTACGTGCAGCTCAGTTTTTTCTTACCCAGATCCAGACTTCCATTTTAGCAAAAAGGTGGGTTGCAATGGGTCCAGGATGCCATTTGGAAACAAAGCCTGCAGGCCTGTCAAAGGAGACTTCCTGCCGCACGCCATGTGGTCAGAAGCCTACAAAAGGAATTGCACTTTGGAATACAGGGTCTCACTTGCTCAAGAGCCTTGCACAAGTGACTTTCCTCCCGCTGTGGAAAGCAGCTATAAAGGGACCTTGCGAAAATGATATTTGGAGCTATACTGCGTGATGCTAGGCAAACTGTGAGTCAGAAAGCAACTTCATTTTGAGAAGCCCGCGACCTACGGGAAGGAAAAGTTTTCAAGGGCAGAAGAAGGACTTTTCCCTGACCGGGAATCGAACCCGGGCCGCGGCGGTGAGAGCGCCGAATCCTAACCACTAGACCACCAGGGAGCCCAGTGCCATGCAGCAAAAGTTCATACACTGCTTTCCGAATGACAAAGCTCATGGGGGCTGAAAGCTTATTTTTCTCTACAGCACATATGAATCAGAAATTGAAAAAATCCTCATAATGCCACCCGACTGTCTGTCACTTCCAAGCAGAGGCCATCCTCTCCCCCTTGCTACTGAACCGATGAATTCCTGTACAATCGGGATCCACAGGAAAACACAAGAGGGACACCTAGTGGCTGCTGATGGCGCACAGACAGCTGGAACACTTTCTCAACCCTGTCTCGTTATTCAGCTTGCTGGAAGAATACATTGCTCTTAAGCGATTCAAGAGTGCAAGGGAGAAGAGTGCTCCAAAGTAGATGTATGCATCACAGCAGGGGTTTCCAGCAATTTACCTTTCTGGTGAGCTGGTACTGCACTTTACACACACATAGAGCACCAGACTGGGTGGAGGAGTGCGTGCGCATAAAGGTGGCTGAGGGCAATGGGAGCAAAACAACCTGGGGCACAGGGGACCCAGTCCCTTTCCTCCTCTTTCGTTCATGGGTAGGGGTACCTTTTTAAGGACCTTCGTTTAAAAAAAGCTACTGGGACAAAACACTCAAATCTATGCTTTAGAGGTATCTTCCCTGACCGTGAATCGAACCCGGGCCGCGGCGGTGAAAGCGCCAAATACTAGCCACTAGACCACCAGGGAGGAGATGCTCTTGTGTGCTTGCCTTGCTCACCCCCTTATTGTGACTAAGCTAACTCCAATATAAAAATTGCCCGTAAAGTCCGAGTGGGAGAAAGTTAGGTGTCACACAGTGTGTTTGTCATAAGCAATTACCTTTAGCCTCCTGCAAAAGCCTTTTAACTCCGCAAACAGCTCTTGCTGGACAGCCGGTGCTGCAGCAGCCAGCAGAAAAAGGGAGTTGAGTAAAGCTGGGCCTTGGGTCTCACCAGGGTGGCCGAGTGGTTAAGGCGTTGGACTTAAGATCCAATGGACGTTTGTCCGCATGGGTTCGAGCCCCATTCCTGGTATGGGTTTTCAGCTGCTTTGTTAGAAAGTGCAGATGGTTTTGAAAAGCATTTTCCTGCGCCCTTCCACTGCCCCTCTCCAACAGTCCCCATTCAAGTCTCAGCTGTGGGGTCTGCTGCTATTCTGCTACCAGCATGGATGCTTCCCAAAGCAATGCAGTGCCATCTACGCAGATCCCCTGCTTAGAGAAATACACCTCCTATATATTTTCCCACTGAAGGGAGCAGGAGGAAGTACTTGCTTCCTGGGGAACATGGGTCTGCCCCTGGAATTTTTTAACCCGGCTCTTGCAGATTTCTCCCCTTTTTTGATTTCACCTACAAGCTCTCCCTTGCCAGAGGAGCAGGATCTGCTGATGCAGGCCCGGCTGGCTCAAACGTGCAAAGGCTTTTCCCCAAACCTCTGGGGGAAAATTGAGGAGAGTTCCCTGCCCCCGCCTCCTCTCGCCTTCCGAACGGGCTTCCAAACGGGCAATGCCCTGACGGGTCCCCCACAACCCGTCCTGCCCACAGCCACACCCCTGTATAAGAGGGTGACCCATGTCCCTCACCCTCCATGTTCGAACGGAAGGCACCGTCTGTCCTGAGGGGTGTACCAGACAGGCATCTCTCCAGCCAGGCAGACCCCTGCAGCACCCGTTAAGCTCCAAAGCCTATACATTCCCAAGATGCCACAGGTCAGTATGCAAATCAGACTGCCCTGGCCACACCCTCCCTGTGGCTGGCCTCTGCTTTTTTCCGTACGTGCAGCTCAGTTTTTTCTTACCCAGATCCAGACTTCCATTTTAGCAAAAAGGTGGGTTGCAATGGGTCCAGGATGCCATTTGGAAACAAAGCCTGCAGGCCTGTCAAAGGAGACTTCCTGCCGCACGCCATGTGGTCAGAAGCCTACAAAAGGAATTGCACTTTGGAATACAGGGTCTCACTTGCTCAAGAGCCTTGCACAAGTGACTTTCCTCCCGCTGTGGAAAGCAGCTATAAAGGGACCTTGCGAAAATGATATTTGGAGCTATACTGCGTGATGCTAGGCAAACTGTGAGTCAGAAAGCAACTTCATTTTGAGAAGCCCGCGACCTACGGGAAGGAAAAGTTTTGAAGGGAAGAAGAAGGACTTTTCCCTGACCGGGAATCGAACCCGGGCCGCGGCGGTGAGAGCGCCGAATCCTAACCACTAGACCACCAGGGAGCCCAGTGCCATGCAG
Source organism: Lissotriton helveticus (assembly GCF_964261635.1). Taxonomy (NCBI): domain Eukaryota; kingdom Metazoa; phylum Chordata; class Amphibia; order Caudata; family Salamandridae; genus Lissotriton; species Lissotriton helveticus. The sequence continues at coordinate 1,691,902,289 of NC_136063.1, read as the reverse complement.
CAAAAGTTCATACACTGCTTTCCGAATGACAAAGCTCATGGGGGCTGAAAGCTTATTTTTCTCTACAGCACATATGAATCAGAAATTGAAAAAATCCTCATAATGCCACCCGACTGTCTGTCACTTCCAAGCACAGGCCATCCTCTCCCCCTGCTACTGAACCGATGAATTCCTGTACAATCGGGATCCACGGGAAAACACAAGAGGGACACCTAGTGGCTGCTGATGGCGCACAGACAGCTGGAACACTTTCTCAACCCTGTCTCGTTATTCAGCTTGCTGGAAGAATACATTGCTCTTAAGCGATTCAAGAGTGCAAGGGAGAAGAGTGCTCCAAAGTAGATGTATGCATCACAGCAGGGGTTTCCAGCAATTTACCTTTCTGGTGAGCTGGTACTGCACTTTACACACACATAGAGCACCAGACTGGGTGGAGGAGTGCGTGCGCATAAAGGTGGCTGAGGGCAATGGGAGCAAAACAACCAGGAGAACAGGGGACCCAGTCCCTTTCCTCCTCTTTCGTTCATGGGTAGGGGTACCTTTTTAAAGACCTTCGTTTAAAAAAAGCTACTGGGACAAAACACTCAAATCTATGCTTTAGAGGTATCTTCCCTGACCGGGAATCGAACCCGGGCCGCGGCGGTGAAAGCGCCAAATACTAGCCACTAGACCACCAGGGAGGAGATGCTCTTGTGTGCTTGCCTTGCTCACCCCCTTATTGTGACTAAGCTAACTCCAATATAAAAATTGCCCGTAAAGTCCGAGTGGGAGAAAGTTAGGTGTCACACAGTGTGTTTGTCATAAGCAATTACCTTTAGCCTCCTGCAAAAGCCTTTTAACTCCGCAAACAGCTCTTGCTGGACAGCCGGTGCTGCAGCAGCCAGCAGAAAAAGGGAGTTGAGTAAAGCTGGGCCTTGGGTCTCACCAGGGTGGCCGAGTGGTTAAGGTGTTGGACTTAAGATCCAATGGACGTTTGTCCGCATGGGTTCAAGCCCCATTCCTGGTATGGGTTTTCAGCTGCTTTGTAAGAAAGTGCAGATGCTTTTGAAAAGCATTTTCCTGCGCCCTTCCACTGCCCCTCTCCAACAGTCCCCATTCAAGTCTCAGCTGTGGGGTCTGCTGCTATTCTGCTACCAGCATGGATGCTTCCCAAAGCAATGCAGTGCCATCTACGCAGATCCCCTGCTTAGAGAAATACACCTCCTATATCTTTTCCCACTGAAGGGAGCAGGAGGAAGTACTTGCTTCCTGGGGAACATGGGTCTGCCCCTGGAATTTTTTAACCCGGCTCTTGCAGATTTCTCCCCTTTTTTGATTTCACCTACAAGCTCTCCCTTGCCAGAGGAGCAGGATCTGCTGATGCAGGCCCGGCTGGCTCAAACGTGCAAAGGCTTTTCCCCAAACCTCTGGGGGAAAATTGAGGAGAGTTCCCTGCCCCCGCCTCCTCTCGCCTTCCGAACGGGCTTCCAAACGGGCAATGCCCTGACGGGTCCCCCACAACCCGTCCTGCCCACAGCCACACCCCTGTATAAGAGGGCGACCCATGTCCCTCACCCTCCATGTTCGAACGGAAGGCACCGTCTGTCCTGAGGGGTGTACCAGACAGGCATCTCTCCAGCCAGGCAGACCCCTGCAGCACCCGTTAAGCTCCAAAGCCTATACATTCCCAAGATGCCACAGGTCAGTATGCAAATCAGACTGCCCTGGCCACACCCTCCCTGTGGCTGGCCTCTGCTTTTTTCCGTACGTGCAGCTCAGTTTTTTCTTACCCAGATCCAGACTTCCATTTTAGCAAAAAGGTGGGTTGCAATGGGTCCAGGATGCCATTTGGAAACAAAGCCTGCAGGCCTGTCAAAGGAGACTTCCTGCCGCACGCCATGTGGTCAGAAGCCTACAAAAGGAATTGCACTTTGGAATACAGGGTCTCACTTGCTCAAGAGCCTTGCACAAGTGACTTTCCTCCCGCTGTGGAAAGCAGCTATAAAGGGACCTTGCGAAAATGATTTTTGGAGCTATACTGCGTGATGCTAGGCAAACTGTGAGTCAGAAAGCAACTTCATTTTGAGAAGCCCGCGACCTACGGGAAGGAAAAGTTTTGAAGGGAAGAAGAAGGACTTTTCCCTGACCAGGAATCGAACCCGGGCCGCGGCGGTGAGAGCGCCGAATCCTAACCACTAGACCACCAGGGAGCCCAGTGCCATGCAGCAAAAGTTCATACACTGCTTTCCGAATGACAAAGCTCATGGGGGCTGAAAGCTTATTTATCTCTACAGCACATATGAATCAGAAATTGAAAAAATCCTCATAATGCCACCCGACTGTCTGTCACTTCCAAGCACAGGCCATCCTCTCCCTCTGCTACTGAACCGATGAATTCCTGTACAATCGGGATCCACGGGAAAACACAAGAGGGACACCTAGTGGCTGCTGATGGCGCACAGACAGCTGGAACACTTTCTCAACCCTGTCTCGTTATTCAGCTTGCTGGAAGAATACATTGCTCTTAAGCGATTCAAGAGTGCAAGGGAGAAGAGTGCTCCAAAGTAGATGTATGCATCACAGCAGGGGTTTCCAGCAATTTACCTTTCTGGTGAGCTGGTACTGCACTTTACACACACATAGAGCACCAGACTGGGTGGAGGAGTGCGTGCGCATAAAGGTGGCTGAGGGCAATGGGAGCAAAACAACCAGGGGAACAGGGGACCCAGTCCCTTTCCTCCTCTTTCGTTCATGGGTAGGGGTACCTTTTTAAAGACCTTCGTTTAAAAAAAGCTACTGGGACAAAACACTCAAATCTATGCTTTAGAGGTATCTTCCCTGACCGGGAATCGAACCCGGGCCGCGGCGGTGAAAGCGCCAAATACTAGCCACTAGACCACCAGGGAGGAGATGCTCTTGTGTGCTTGCCTTGCTCACCCCCTTATTGTGACTAAGCTAACTCCAATATAAAAATTGCCCGTAAAGTCCGAGTGGGAGAAAGTTAGGTGTCACACAGTGTGTTTGTCATAAGCAATTACCTTTAGCCTCCTGCAAAAGCCTTTTAACTCCGCAAACAGCTCTTGCTGGACAGCCGGTGCTGCAGCAGCCAGCAGAAAAAGGGAGTTGAGTAAAGCTGGGCCTTGGGTCTCACCAGGGTGGCCGAGTGGTTAAGGTGTTGGACTTAAGATCCAATGGACGTTTGTCCGCATGGGTTCGAGCCCCATTCCTGGTATGGGTTTTCAGCTGCTTTGTAAGAAAGTGCAGATGCTTTTGAAAAGCATTTTCCTGCGCCCTTCCACTGCCCCTCTCCAACAGTCCCCATTCAAGTCTCAGCTGTGGGGTCTGCTGCTATTCTGCTACCAGCATGGATGCTTCCCAAAGCAATGCAGTGCCATCTACGCAGATCCCCTGCTTAGAGAAATACACCTCCTATATCTTTTCCCACTGAAGGGAGCAGGAGGAAGTACTTGCTTCCTGGGGAACATGGGTCTGCCCCTGGAATTTTTTAACCCGGCTCTTGCAGATTTCTCCCCTTTTTTGATTTCACCTACAAGCTCTCCCTTGCCAGAGGAGCAGGATCTGCTGATGCAGGCCCGGCTGGCTCAAACGTGCAAAGGCTTTTCCCCAAACCTCTGGGGGAAAATTGAGGAGAGTTCCCTGCCCCCGCCTCCTCTCGCCTTCCGAACGGGCTTCCAAACGGGCAATGCCCTGACGGGTCCCCCACAACCCGTCCTGCCCACAGCCACACCCCTGTATAAGAGGGCGACCCATGTCCCTCACCCTCCATGTTCGAACGGAAGGCACCGTCTGTCCTGAGGGGTGTACCAGACAGGCATCTCTCCAGCCAGGCAGACCCCTGCAGCACCCGTTAAGCTCCAAAGCCTATACATTCCCAAGATGCCACAGGTCAGTATGCAAATCAGACTGCCCTGGCCACACCCTCCCTGTGGCTGGCCTCTGCTTTTTTCCGTACGTGCAGCTCAGTTTTTTCTTACCCAGATCCAGACTTCCATTTTAGCAAAAAGGTGGGTTGCAATGGGTCCAGGATGCCATTTGGAAACAAAGCCTGCAGGCCTGTCAAAGGAGACTTCCTGCCGCACGCCATGTGGTCAGAAGCCTACAAAAGGAATTGCACTTTGGAATACAGGGTCTCACTTGCTCAAGAGCCTTGCACAAGTGACTTTCCTCCCGCTGTGGAAAGCAGCTATAAAGGGACCTTGCGAAAATGATATTTGGAGCTATACTGCGTGATGCTAGGCAAACTGTGAGTCAGAAAGCAACTTCATTTTGAGAAGCCCGCGACCTACGGGAAGGAAAAGTTTTCAAGGGCAGAAGAAGGACTTTTCCCTGACCGGGAATCGAACCCGGGCCGCGGCGGTGAGAGCGCCGAATCCTAACCACTAGACCACCAGGGAGCCCAGTGCCATGCAGCAAAAGTTCATACACTGCTTTCCGAATGACAAAGCTCATGGGGGCTGAAAGCTTATTTTTCTCTACAGCACATATGAATCAGAAATTGAAAAAATCCTCATAATGCCACCCGACTGTCTGTCACTTCCAAGCACAGGCCATCCTCTCCCCCTTGCTACTGAACCGATGAATTCCTGTACAATCGGGATCCACAGGAAAACACAAGAGGGACACCTAGTGGCTGCTGATGGCGCACAGACAGCTGGAACACTTTCTCAACCCTGTCTCGTTATTCAGCTTGCTGGAAGAATACATTGCTCTTAAGCGATTCAAGAGTGCAAGGGAGAAGAGTGCTCCAAAGTAGATGTATGCATCACAGCAGGGGTTTCCAGCAATTTACCTTTCTGGTGAGCTGGTACTGCACTTTACACACACATAGAGCACCAGACTGGGTGGAGGAGTGCGTGCGCATAAAGGTGGCTGAGGGCAATGGGAGCAAAACAACCTGGGGCACAGGGGACCCAGTCCCTTTCCTCCTCTTTCGTTCATGGGTAGGGGTACCTTTTTAAGGACCTTCGTTTAAAAAAAGCTACTGGGACAAAACACTCAAATCTATGCTTTAGAGGTATCTTCCCTGACCGGGAATCGAACCCGGGCCGCGGCGGTGAAAGTGCCAAATACTAGCCACTAGACAACCAGGGATGAGATGCTCTTGTGTGCTTGCCTTGCTCACCCCCTTATTGTGACTAAGCTAACTCCAATATAAAAATTGCCCGTAAAGTCCGAGTGGGAGAAAGTTAGGTGTCACACAGTGTGTTTGTCATAAGCAATTACCTTTAGCCTCCTGCAAAAGCCTTTTAACTCCGCAAACAGCTCTTGCTGGACAGCCGGTGCTGCAGCAGCCAGCAGAAAAAGGGAGTTGAGTAAAGCTGGGCCTTGGGTCTCACCAGGGTGGCCGAGTGGTTAAGGCGTTGGACTTAAGATCCAATGGACGTTTGTCCGCATGGGTTCGAGCCCCATTCCTGGTATGGGTTTTCAGCTGCTTTGTAAGAAAGTGCAGATGGTTTTGAAAAGCATTTTCCTGCGCCCTTCCACTGCCCCTCTCCAACAGTCCCCATTCAAGTCTCAGCTGTGGGATCTGCTGCTATTCTGCTACCAGCATGGATGCTTCCCAAAGCAATGCAGTGCCATCTACGCAGATCCCCTGCTTAGAGAAATACACCTCCTATATCTTTTCCCACTGAAGGGAGCAGGAGGAAGTACTTGCTTCCTGGGGAACATGGGTCTGCCCCTGGAATTTTTTAACCCGGCTCTTGCAGATTTCTCCCCTTTTTTGATTTCACCTACAAGCTCTCCCTTCCCGGAGGAGCAGGATCTGCTGATGCAGGCCCAGCTGGCTCAAACGTGCAAAGGCTTTTCCCCAAACCTCTGGGGGAAAATTGAGGAGAGTTCCCTGCCCCCGCCTCCTCTCGCCTTCCGAACGGGCTTCCAAACGGGCAATGCCCTGACGGGTCCCCCACAACCCGTCCTGCCCACAGCCACACCCCTGTATAAGAGGGTGACCCATGTCCCTCACCCTCCATGTTCGAACGGAAGGCACCGTCTGTCCTGAGGGGTGTACCAGACAGGCATCTCTCCAGCCAGGCAGACCCCTGCAGCACCCGTTAAGCTCCAAAGCCTATACATTCCCAAGATGCCACAGGTCAGTATGCAAATCAGACAGCCCTGGCCACACCCTCCCTGTGGCTAGCCTCTGCTTTTTTCCGTACGTGCAGCTCAGTTTTTTCTTACCCAGATCCAGACTTCCATTTTAGCAAAAAGGTGGGTTGCAATGGGTCCAGGATGCCATTTGGAAAAAAAACTGCAGGCCTGTCAAAGGAGACTTCCTGCCGCACGCCATGTGGTCAGAAGCCTACAAAAGGAATTGCACTTTGGAATACAGGGTCTCACTTGCTCAAGAGCCTTCCACAAGTGACTTTCCTCCCGCTGTGGAAAGCAGCTATAAAGGGACCTTGCGAAAATGATATTTGGAGCTATACTGCGTGATGCTAGGCAAACTGTGAGTCAGAAAGCAACTTCATTTTGAGAAGCCCGCGACCTACGGGAAGGAAAAGTTTTCAAGGGCAGAAGAAGGACTTTTCCCTGACCGGGAATCGAACCCGGGCCGCGGTGGTGAGAGCGCCGAATCCTAACCACTAGACCACCAGGGAGCCCAGTGCCATGCAGCAAAAGTTCATACACTGCTTTCCGAATGACAAAGCTCATGGGGGCTGAAAGCTTATTTTTCTCTACAGCATATATGAATCAGAAATTGAAAAAATCCTCATAATGCCACCCGACTGTCTGTCACTTCCAAGCACAGGCCATCCTCTCCCCCTTGCTACTGAACCGATGAATTCCTGTACAATCGGGATCCACGGGAAAACACAAGAGGGACACCTAGTGGCTGCTGATGGCGCACAGACAGCTGGAACACTTTCTCAACCCTGTCTCGTTATTCAGCTTGCTGGAAGAATACATTGCTCTTAAGCGATTCAAGAGTGCAAGGGAGAAGAGTGCTCCAAAGTAGATGTATGCATCACAGCAGGGGTTTCCAGCAATTTACCTTTCTGGTGAGCTGGTACTGCACTTTACACACACATAGAGCACCAGACTGGGTGGAGGAGTGCGTGCGCATAAAGGTGGCTGAGGGCAATGGGAGCAAAACAACCTGGGGCACAGGGGACCCAGTCCCTTTCCTCCTCTTTCGTTCATGGGTAGGGGTACCTTTTTAAGGACCTTCGTTTAAAAAAAGCTACTGGGACAAAACACTCAAATCTATGCTTTAGAGGTATCTTCCCTGACCGGGAATCGAACCCGGGCCGCGGCGGTGAAAGCGCCAAATCCTAGCCACTAGACCACCAGGGAGGAGATGCTCTTGTGTGCTTGCCAAGCTCACCCCCTTATTGTGACTAAGCTAACTCCAATATAAAAATTGCCCGTAAAGTCCGAGTGGGAGAAAGTTAGGTGTCACACAGTGTGTTTGTCATAAGCAATTACCTTTAGCCTCCTGCAAAAGCCTTTTAACTCCGCAAACAGCTCTTGCTGGACAGCCGGTGCTGCAGCAGCCAGCAGAAAAAGGGAGTTGAGTAAAGCTGGGCCTTGGGTCTCACCAGGGTGGCCGAGTGGTTAAGGTGTTGGACTTAAGATCCAATGGACGTTTGTCCGCATGGGTTCGAGCCCCATTCCTGGTATGGGTTTTCAGCTGCTTTGTAAGAAAGTGCAGATGCTTTTGAAAAGCATTTTCCTGCGCCCTTCCACTGCCCCTCTCCAACAGTCCCCATTCAAGTCTCAGCTGTGGGGTCTGCTGCTATTCTGCTACCAGCATGGATGCTTCCCAAAGCAATGCAGTGCCATCTACGCAGATCCCCTGCTTAGAGAAATACACCTCCTATATCTTTTCCCACTGAAGGGAGCAGGAGGAAGTACTTGCTTCCTGGGGAACATGGGTCTGCCCCTGGAATTTTTTAACCCGGCTCTTGCAGATTTCTCCCCTTTTTTGATTTCACCTACAAGCTCTCCCTTGCCAGAGGAGCAGGATCTGCTGATGCAGGCCCGGCTGGCTCAAACGTGCAAAGGCTTTTCCCCAAACCTCTGGGGGAAAATTGAGGAGAGTTCCCTGCCCCCGCCTCCTCTCGCCTTCCGAACGGGCTTCCAAATGGGCAATGCCCTGACGGGTCCCCCACAACCCGTCCTGCCCACAGCCACACCCCTGTATAAGAGGGTGACCCATGTCCCTCACCCTCCATGTTTGAACGGAAGGCACCGTCTGTCCTGAGGGGTGTACCAGACAGGCATCTCTCCAGCCAGGCAGACCCCTGCAGCACCCGTTAAGCTCCAAAGCCTATACATTCCCAAGATGCCACAGGTCAGTATGCAAATCAGACTGCCCTGGCCACACCCTCCCTGTGGCTGGCCTCTGCTTTTTTCCGTACGTGCAGCTCAGTTTTTTCTTACCCAGATCCAGACTTCCATTTTAGCAAAAAGGTGGGTTGCAATGGGTCCAGGATGCCATTTGGAAACAAAGCCTGCAGGCCTGTCAAAGGAGACTTCCTGCCGCACGCCATGTGGTCTGAAGCCTACAAAAGGAATTGCACTTTGGAATACAGGGTCTCACTTGCTCAAGAGCCTTGCACAAGTGACTTTCCTCCCGCTGTGGAAAGCAGCTATAAAGGGACCTTGCGAAAATGATATTTGGAGCTATACTGCGTGATGCTAGGCAAACTGTGAGTCAGAAAGCAACTTCATTTTGAGAAGCCCGCGACCTACGGGAAGGAAAAGTTTTCAAGGGCAGAAGAAGGACTTTTCCCTGACCGGGAATCGAACCCGGGCAGCGGCGGTGAGAGCGCCGAATCCTAACCACTAGACCACCAGGGAGCCCAGTGCCATGCAGCAAAAGTTCATACACTGCTTTCCGAATGACAAAGCTCATGGGGGCTGAAAGCTTATTTTTCTCTACAGCACATATGAATCAGAAATTGAAAAAATCCTCATAATGCCACCCGACTGTCTGTCACTTCCAAGCACAGGCCATCCTCTCCCCCTTGCTACTGAACCGATGAATTCCTGTACAATCGGGATCCACGGGAAAACACAAGAGGGACACCTAGTGGCTGCTGATGGCGCACAGACAGCTGGAACACTTTCTCAACCCTGTCTCGTTATTCAGCTTGCTGGAAGAATACATTGCTCTTAAGCGATTCAAGAGTGCAAGGGAGAAGAGTGCTCCAAAGTAGATGTATGCATCACAGCAGGGGTTTCCAGCAATTTACCTTTCTGGTGAGCTGGTACTGCACTTTACACACACATAGAGCACCAGACTGGGTGGAGGAGTGCGTGCGCTAAAGGTGGCTGAGGGCAATGGGAGCAAAACAACCAGGGGAACAGGGGACCCAGTCCCTTTCCTCCTCTTTCGTTCATGGGTAGGGGTACCTTTTTAAAGACCTTCGTTTAAAAAAAGCTACTGGGACAAAACACTCAAATCTATGCTTTAGAGGTATCTTCCCTGACCGGGAATCGAACCCGGGCCGCGGCGGTGAAAGCGCTAAATACTAGCCACTAGACCACCAGGGAGGAGATGCTCTTGTGTGCTTGCCTTGCTCACCCCCTTATTGTGACTAAGCTAACTCCAATATAAAAATTGCCCGTAAAGTCCGAGTGGGAGAAAGTTAGGTGTCACACAGTGTGTTTGTCATAAGCAATTACCTTTAGCCTCCTGCAAAAGCCTTTTAACTCCGCAAACAGCTCTTGCTGGACAGCCGGTGCTGCAGCAGCCAGCAGAAAAAGGGAGTTGAGTAAAGCTGGGCCTTGGGTCTCACCAGGGTGGCCGAGTGGTTAAGGTGTTGGACTTAAGATCCAATGGACGTTTGTCCGCATGGGTTCGAGCCCCATTCCTGGTATGGGTTTTCAGCTGCTTTGTAAGAAAGTGCAGATGCTTTTGAAAAGCATTTTCCTGCGCCCTTCCACTGCCCCTCTCCAACAGTCCCCATTCAAGTCTCAGCTGTGGGGTCTGCTGCTATTCTGCTACCAGCATGGATGCTTCCCAAAGCAATGCAGTGCCATCTACGCAGATCCCCTGCTTAGAGAAATACACCTCCTATATCTTTTCCCACTGAAGGGAGCAGGAGGAAGTACTTGCTTCCTGGGGAACATGGGTCTGCCCCTGGAATTTTTTAACCCGGCTCTTGCAGATTTCTCCCCTTTTTTGATTTCACCTACAAGCTCTCCCTTGCCAGAGGAGCAGGATCTGCTGATGCAGGCCCGGCTGGCTCAAACGTGCAAAGGCTTTTCCCCAAACCTCTGGGGGAAAATTGAGGAGAGTTCCCTGCCCCCGCCTCCTCTCGCCTTCCGAACGGGCTTCCAAACGGGCAATGCCCTGACGGGTCCCCCACAACCCGTCCTGCCCACAGCCACACCCCTGTATAAGAGGGTGACCCATGTCCCTCACCCTCCATGTTCGAACGGAAGGCACCGTCTGTCCTGAGGGGTGTACCAGACAGGCATCTCTCCAGCCAGGCAGACCCCTGCAGCACCCGTTAAGCTCCAAAGCCTATACATTCCCAAGATGCCACAGGTCAGTATGCAAATCAGACAGCCCTGGCCACACCCTCCCTGTGGCTAGCCTCTGCTTTTTTCCGTACGTGCAGCTCAGTTTTTTCTTACCCAGATCCAGACTTCCATTTTAGCAAAAAGGTGGGTTGCAATGGGTCCAGGATGCCATTTGGAAACAAAGCCTGCAGGCCTGTCAAAGGAGACTTCCTGCCGCACGCCATGTGGTCTGAAGCCTACAAAAGGAATTGCACTTTGGAATACAGGGTCTCACTTGCTCAAGAGCCTTGCACAAGTGACTTTCCTCCCGCTGTGGAAAGCAGCTATAAAGGGACCTTGCGAAAATGATATTTGGAGCTATACTGCGTGATGCTAGGCAAACTGTGAGTCAGAAAGCAACTTCATTTTGAGAAGCCCGCGACCTACGGGAAGGAAAGGTTTTCAAGGGCAGAAGAAGGACTTTTCCCTGACCGGGAATCGAACCTGGGCCACGGCGGTGAGAGCGCCGAATCCTAACCACTAGACCACCAGGGAGCCCAGTGCCATGCAGCAAAAGTTCATACACTGCTTTCCGAATGACAAAGCTCATGGGGGCTGAAAGCTTATTTTTCACTACAGCACATATGAATCAGAAATTAAAAAAATCCTCATAATGCCACCGACTGTCTGTCACTTCCAAGCACAGGCCATCCTCTCCCCCTTGCTACTGAACCGATGAATTCCTGTACAATCGGGATCCACAGGAAAACACAAGAGGGACACCTAGTGGCTGCTGATGGCGCACAGACAGCTGGAACACTTTCTCAACCCTGTCTCGTTATTCAGCTTGCTGGAAGAATACATTGCTCTTAAGCGATTCAAGAGTGCAAGGGAGAAGAGTGCTCCAAAGTAGATGTATGCATCACAGCAGGGGTTTCCAGCAATTTACCTTTCTGGTGAGCTGGTACTGCACTTTACACACACATAGAGCACCAGACTGGGTGGAGGAGTGCGTGCGCATAAAGGTGGCTGAGGGCAATGGGAGCAAAACAACCTGGGGCACAGGGGACCCAGTCCCTTTCCTCCTCTTTCGTTCATGGGTAGGGGTACCTTTTTAAGGACCTTCGTTTAAAAAAAGCTACTGGGACAAAACACTCAAATCTATGCTTTAGAGGTATCTTCCCTGACTGGGAATCGAACCCGGGCCGCGGTGGTGAAAGCGCCAAATACTAGCCACTAGACCACCAGGGAGGAGATGCTCTTGTGTGCTTGCCTTGCTCACCCCCTTATTGTGACTAAGCTAACTCCAATATAAAAATTGCCCGTAAAGTCCGAGTGGGAGAAAGTTAGGTGTCACACAGTGTGTTTGTCATAAGCAATTACCTTTAGCCTCCTGCAAAAGCCTTTTAACTCCGCAAACAGCTCTTGCTGGACAGCCGGTGCTGCAGCAGCCAGCAGAAAAAGGGAGTTGAGTAAAGCTGGGCCTTGGGTCTCACCAGGGTGGCCGAGTGGTTAAGGCGTTGGACTTAAGATCCAATGGACGTTTGTCCGCATGGGTTCGAGCCCCATTCCTGGTATGGGTTTTCAGCTGCTTTGTAAGAAAGTGCAGATGGTTTTGAAAAGCATTTTCCTGCGCCCTTCCACTGCCCCTCTCCAACAGTCCCCATTCAAGTCTCAGCTGTGGGATCTGCTGCTATTCTGCTACCAGCATGGATGCTTCCCAAAGCAATGCAGTGCCATCTACGCAGATCCCCTGCTTAGAGAAATACACCTCCTATATCTTTTCCCACTGAAGGGAGCAGGAGGAAGTACTTGCTTCCTGGGGAACATGGGTCTGCCCCTGGAATTTTTTAACCCGGCTCTTGCAGATTTCTCCCCTTTTTTGATTTCACCTACAAGCTCTCCCTTCCCGGAGGAGCAGGATCTGCTGATGCAGGCCCAGCTGGCTCAAACGTGCAAAGGCTTTTCCCCAAACCTCTGGGGGAAAATTGAGGAGAGTTCCCTGCCCCCGCCTCCTCTCGCCTTCCGAACGGGCTTCCAAACGGGCAATGCCCTGACGGGTCCCCCACAACCCGTCCTGCCCACAGCCACACCCCTGTATAAGAGGGTGACCCATGTCCCTCACCCTCCATGTTCGAACGGAAGGCACCGTCTGTCCTGAGGGGTGTACCAGACAGGCATCTCTCCAGCCAGGCAGACCCCTGCAGCACCCGTTAAGCTCCAAAGCCTATACATTCCCAAGATGCCACAGGTCAGTATGCAAATCAGACAGCCCTGGCCACACCCTCCCTGTGGCTAGCCTCTGCTTTTTTCCGTACGTGCAGCTCAGTTTTTTCTTACCCAGATCCAGACTTCCATTTTAGCAAAAAGGTGGGTTGCAATGGGTCCAGGATGCCATTTGGAAAAAAAACTGCAGGCCTGTCAAAGGAGACTTCCTGCCGCACGCCATGTGGTCAGAAGCCTACAAAAGGAATTGCACTTTGGAATACAGGGTCTCACTTGCTCAAGAGCCTTCCACAAGTGACTTTCCTCCCGCTGTGGAAAGCAGCTATAAAGGGACCTTGCGAAAATGATATTTGGAGCTATACTGCGTGATGCTAGGCAAACTGTGAGTCAGAAAGCAACTTCATTTTGAGAAGCCCGCGACCTACGGGAAGGAAAAGTTTTCAAGGGCAGAAGAAGGACTTTTCCCTGACCGGGAATCGAACCCGGGCCGCGGTGGTGAGAGCGCCGAATCCTAACCACTAGACCACCAGGGAGCCCAGTGCCATGCAGCAAAAGTTCATACACTGCTTTCCGAATGACAAAGCTCATGGGGGCTGAAAGCTTATTTTTCTCTACAGCACATATGAATCAGAAATTGAAAAAATCCTCATAATGCCACCCGACTGTCTGTCACTTCCAAGCACAGGCCATCCTCTCCCCCTTGCTACTGAACCGATGAATTCCTGTACAATCGGGATCCACGGGAAAACACAAGAGGGACACCTAGTGGCTGCTGATGGCGCACAGACAGCTGGAACACTTTCTCAACCCTGTCTCGTTATTCAGCTTGCTGGAAGAATACATTGCTCTTAAGCGATTCAAGAGTGCAAGGGAGAAGAGTGCTCCAAAGTAGATGTATGCATCACAGCAGGGGTTTCCAGCAATTTACCTTTCTGGTGAGCTGGTACTGCACTTTACACACACATAGAGCACCAGACTGGGTGGAGGAGTGCGTGCGCATAAAGGTGGCTGAGGGCAATGGGAGCAAAACAACCTGGGGCACAGGGGACCCAGTCCCTTTCCTCCTCTTTCGTTCATGGGTAGGGGTACCTTTTTAAGGACCTTCGTTTAAAAAAAGCTACTGGGACAAAACACTCAAATCTATGCTTTAGAGGTATCTTCCCTGACCGGGAATCGAACCCAGGCCGCGGCGGTGAAAGCGCCAAATCCTAGCCACTAGACCACCAGGGAGGAGATGCTCTTGTGTGCTTGCCAAGCTCACCCCCTTATTGTGACTAAGCTAACTCCAATATAAAAATTGCCCGTAAAGTCCGAGTGGGAGAAAGTTAGGTGTCACACAGTGTGTTTGTCATAAGCAATTACCTTTAGCCTCCTGCAAAAGCCTTTTAACTCCGCAAACAGCTCTTGCTGGACAGCCGGTGCTGCAGCAGCCAGCAGAAAAAGGGAGTTGAGTAAAGCTGGGCCTTGGGTCTCACCAGGGTGGCCGAGTGGTTAAGGTGTTGGACTTAAGATCCAATGGACGTTTGTCCGCATGGGTTCGAGCCCCATTCCTGGTATGGGTTTTCAGCTGCTTTGTAAGAAAGTGCAGATGCTTTTGAAAAGCATTTTCCTGCGCCCTTCCACTGCCCCTCTCCAACAGTCCCCATTCAAGTCTCAGCTGTGGGGTCTGCTGCTATTCTGCTACCAGCATGGATGCTTCCCAAAGCAATGCAGTGCCATCTACGCAGATCCCCTGCTTAGAGAAATACACCTCCTATATCTTTTCCCACTGAAGGGAGCAGGAGGAAGTACTTGCTTCCTGGGGAACATGGGTCTGCCCCTGGAATTTTTTAACCCGGCTCTTGCAGATTTCTCCCCTTTTTTGATTTCACCTACAAGCTCTCCCTTGCCAGAGGAGCAGGATCTGCTGATGCAGGCCCGGCTGGCTCAAACGTGCAAAGGCTTTTCCCCAAACCTCTGGGGGAAAATTGAGGAGAGTTCCCTGCCCCCGCCTCCTCTCGCCTTCCGAACGGGCTTCCAAACGGGCAATGCCCTGACGGGTCCCCCACAACCCGTCCTGCCCACAGCCACACCCCTGTATAAGAGGGTGACCCATGTCCCTCACCCTCCATGTTCGAACGGAAGGCACCGTCTGTCCTGAGGGGTGTACCAGACAGGCATCTCTCCAGCCAGGCAGACCCCTGCAGCACCCGTTAAGCTCCAAAGCCTATACATTCCCAAGATGCCACAGGTCAGTATGCAAATCAGACTGCCCTGGCCACACCCTCCCTGTGGCTGGCCTCTGCTTTTTTCCGTACGTGCAGCTCAGTTTTTTCTTACCCAGATCCAGACTTCCATTTTAGCAAAAAGGTGGGTTGCAATGGGTCCAGGATGCCATTTGGAAACAAAGCCTGCAGGCCTGTCAAAGGAGACTTCCTGCCGCACGCCATGTGGTCTGAAGCCTACAAAAGGAATTGCACTTTGGAATACAGGGTCTCACTTGCTCCAGAGCCTTGCACAAGTGACTTTCCTCCCGCTGTGGAAAGCAGCTATAAAGGGACCTTGCGAAAATGATATTTGGAGCTATACTGCGTGATGCTAGGCAAACTGTGAGTCAGAAAGCAACTTCATTTTGAGAAGCCCGCGACCTACGGGAAGGAAAAGTTTTCAAGGGCAGAAGAAGGACTTTTCCCTGACCGGGAATCGAACCCGGGCCGCGGCGGTGAGAGCGCCGAATCCTAACCACTAGACCACCAGGGAGCCCAGTGCCATGCAGCAAAAGTTCATACACTGCTTTCCGAATGACAAAGCTCATGGGGGCTGAAAGCTTATTTTTCTCTACAGCACATATGAATCAGAAATTGAAAAAATCCTCATAATGCCACCCGACTGTCTGTCACTTCCAAGCACAGGCCATCCTCTCCCCCTTGCTACTGAACCGATGAATTCCTGTACAATCGGGATCCACGGGAAAACACAAGAGGGACACCTAGTGGCTGCTGATGGCGCACAGACAGCTGGAACACTTTCTCAACCCTGTCTCGTTATTCAGCTTGCTGGAAGAATACATTGCTCTTAAGCGATTCAAGAGTGCAAGGGAGAAGAGTGCTCCAAAGTAGATGTATGCATCACAGCAGGGGTTTCCAGCAATTTACCTTTCTGGTGAGCTGGTACTGCACTTTACACACACATAGAGCACCAGACTGGGTGGAGGAGTGCGTGCGCATAAAGGTGGCTGAGGGCAATGGGAGCAAAACAACCTGGGGCACAGGGGACCCAGTCCCTTTCCTCCTCTTTCGTTCATGGGTAGGGGTACCTTTTTAAGGACCTTCGTTTAAAAAAAGCTACTGGGACAAAACACTCAAATCTATGCTTTAGAGGTATCTTCCCTGACCGGGAATCGAACCCGGGCCGCGGCGGTGAAAGCGCCAAATCCTAGCCACTAGACCACCAGGGAGGAGATGCTCTTGTGTGCTTGCCTTGCTCACCCCCTTATTGTGACTAAGCTAACTCCAATATAAAAATTGCCCGTAAAGTCCGAGTGGGAGAAAGTTAGGTGTCACACAGTGTGTTTGTCATAAGCAATTACCTTTAGCCTCCTGCAAAAGCCTTTTAACTCCGCAAACAGCTCTTGCTGGACAGCCGGTGCTGCAGCAGCCAGCAGAAAAAGGGAGTTGAGTAAAGCTGGGCCTTGGGTCTCACCAGGGTGGCCGAGTGGTTAAGGTGTTGGACTTAAGATCCAATGGACGTTTGTCCGCATGGGTTCGAGCCCCATTCCTGGTATGGGTTTTCAGCTGCTTTGTAAGAAAGTGCAGATGCTTTTGAAAAGCATTTTCCTGCGCCCTTCCACTGCCCCTCTCCAACAGTCCCCATTCAAGTCTCAGCTGTGGGGTCTGCTGCTATTCTGCTACCAGCATGGATGCTTCCCAAAGCAATGCAGTGCCATCTACGCAGATCCCCTGCTTAGAGAAATACACCTCCTATATCTTTTCCCACTGAAGGGAGCAGGAGGAAGTACTTGCTTCCTGGGGAACATGGGTCTGCCCCTGGAATTTTTTAACCCGGCTCTTGCAGATTTCTCCCCTTTTTTGATTTCACCTACAAGCTCTCCCTTGCAAGAGGAGCAGGATCTGCTGATGCAGGCCCGGCTGGCTCAAACGTGCAAAGGCTTTTCCCCAAACCTCTGGGGGAAAATTGAGGAGAGTTCCCTGCCCCCACCTCCTCTCGCCTTCCGAACGGGCTTCCAAACGGGCAATGCCCTGACGGGTCCCCCACAACCCGTCCTGCCCACAGCCACACCCCTGTATAAGAGGGTGACCCATGTCCCTCACCCTCCATGTTCGAACGGAAGGCACCGTCTGTCCTGAGGGGTGTACCAGACAGGCATCTCTCCAGCCAGGCAGACCCCTGCAGCACCCGTTAAGCTCCAAAGCCTATACATTCCCAAGATGCCACAGGTCAGTATGCAAATCAGACTGCCCTGGCCACACCCTCCCTGTGGCTGGCCTCTGCTTTTTTCCATACGTGCAGCTCAGTTTTTTCTTACCCAGATCCAGACTTCCATTTTAGCAAAAAGGTGGGTTGCAATGGGTCCAGGATGCCATTTGGAAACAAAGCCTGCAGGCCTGTCAAAGGAGACTTCCTGCCGCACGCCATGTGGTCTGAAGCCTACAAAAGGAATTGCACTTTGGAATACAGGGTCTCACTTGCTCAAGAGCCTTGCACAAGTGACTTTCCTCCCGCTGTGGAAAGCAGCTATAAAGGGACCTTGCGAAAATGATATTTGGAGCTATACTGCGTGATGCTAGGCAAACTGTGAGTCAGAAAGCAACTTCATTTTGAGAAGCCCGCGACCTACGGGAAGGAAAAGTTTTCAAGGGCAGAAGAAGGACTTTTCCCTGACCGGGAATCGAACCCGGGCCGCGGCGGTGAGAGCGCCGAATCCTAACCACTAGACCACCAGGGAGCCCAGTGCCATGCAGCAAAAGTTCATACACTGCTTTCCGAATGACAAAGCTCATGGG
The DNA here is from genome assembly GCF_964261635.1 of Lissotriton helveticus. NCBI lineage: Eukaryota > Metazoa > Chordata > Amphibia > Caudata > Salamandridae > Lissotriton > Lissotriton helveticus. The sequence goes on along the minus strand of NC_136063.1, from coordinate 1,691,884,605 downwards.
GGCTGAAAGCTTATTTTTCTCTACAGCACATATGAATCAGAAATTGAAAAAATCCTCATAATGCCACCCGACTGTCTGTCACTTCCAAGCACAGGCCATCCTCTCCCCCTTGCTACTGAACCGATGAATTCCTGTACAATCGGGATCCACGGGAAAACACAAGAGGGACACCTAGTGGCTGCTGATGGCGCACAGACAGCTGGAACACTTTCTCAACCCTGTCTCGTTATTCAGCTTGCTGGAAGAATACATTGCTCTTAAGCGATTCAAGAGTGCAAGGGAGAAGAGTGCTCCAAAGTAGATGTATGCATCACAGCAGGGGTTTCCAGCAATTTACCTTTCTGGTGAGCTGGTACTGCACTTTACACACACATAGAGCACCAGACTGGGTGGAGGAGTGCGTGCGCATAAAGGTGGCTGAGGGCAATGGGAGCAAAACAACCTGGGGAACAGGGGACCCAGTCCCTTTCCTCCTCTTTCGTTCATGGGTAGGGGTACCTTTTTAAAGACCTTCGTTTAAAAAAAGCTACTGGGACAAAACACTCAAATCTATGCTTTAGAGGTATCTTCCCTGACCGGGAATCGAACCCGGGCCGCGGCGGTGAAAGCGCTGAATCCTAGCCACTAGACCACCAGGGAGGAGATGCTCTTGTGTACTTGCCTTGCTCACCCCCTTATTGTGACTAAGCTAACTCCAATATAAAAATTGCCCGTAAAGTCCGAGTGGGAGAAAGTTAGGTGTCACACAGTGTGTTTGTCATAAGCAATTACCTTTAGCCTCCTGCAAAAGCCTTTTAACTCCGCAAACAGCTCTTGCTGGACAGCCGGTGCTGCAGCAGCCAGCAGAAAAAGGGAGTTGAGTAAAGCTGGGCCTTGGGTCTCACCAGGGTGGCCGAGTGGTTAAGGTGTTGGACTTAAGATCCAATGGACGTTTGTCCGCATGGGTTCGAGCCCCATTCCTGGTATGGGTTTTCAGCTGCTTTGTAAGAAAGTGCAGATGCTTTTGAAAAGCATTTTCCTGCGCCATTCCACTGCCCCTCTCCAACAGTCCCCATTCAAGTCTCAGCTGTGGGGTCTGCTGCTATTCTGCTACCAGCATGGATGCTTCCCAAAGCAATGCAGTGCCATCTTCGCAGATCCCCTGCTTAGAGAAATACACCTCCAATATCTTTTCCCACTGAAGGGAGCAGGAGGAAGTACTTGCTTCCTGGGGAACATGGGTCTGCCCCTGGAATTTTTTAACCCGGCTCTTGCAGATTTCTCCCCTTTTTTGATTTCACCTACAAGCTCTCCCTTGCCAGAGGAGCAGGATCTGCTGATGCAGGCCCGGCTGGCTCAAACGTGCAAAGGCTTTTCCCCAAACCTCTGGGGGAAAATTGAGGAGAGTTCCCTGCCCCCGCCTCCTCTCGCCTTCCGAACGGGCTTCCAAACGGGCAATGCCCTGACGGGTCCCCCACAACCCGTCCTGCCCACAGCCACACCCCTGTATAAGAGGGTGACCCATGTCCCTCACCCTCCATGTTCGAACGGAAGGCACCGTCTGTCCTGAGGGGTGTACCAGACAGGCATCTCTCCAGCCAGGCAGACCCCTGCAGCACCCGTTAAGCTCCAAAGCCTATACATTCCCAAGATGCCACAGGTCAGTATGCAAATCAGACTGCCCTGGCCACACCCTCCCTGTGGCTGGCCTCTGCTTTTTTCCGTACGTGCAGCTCAGTTTTTTCTTACCCAGATCCAGACTTCCATTTTAGCAAAAAAGTGGGTTGCAATGGGTCCAGGATGCCATTTGGAAACAAAGCCTGCAGGCCTGTCAAAGGAGACTTCCTGCCGCACGCCATGTGGTCTGAAGCCTACAAAAGGAATTGCACTTTGGAATACAGGGTCTCACTTGCTCAAGAGCCTTGCACAAGTGACTTTCCTCCCGCTGTGGAAAGCAGCTATAAAGGGACCTTGCGAAAATGATATTTGGAGCTATACTGCGTGATGCTAGGCAAACTGTGAGTCAGAAAGCAACTTCATTTTGAGAAGCCCGCGACCTACGGGAAGGAAAAGTTTTCAAGGGCAGAAGAAGGACTTTTCCCTGACCGGGAATCGAACCCGGGCCACGGCGGTGAAAGCGCCGAATCCTAACCACTAGACCACCAGGGAGCCCAGTGCCATGCAGCAAAAGTTCATACACTGCTTTCCGAATGACAAAGCTCATGGGGGCTGAAAGCTTATTTTTCTCTACAGCACATATGAATCAGAAATTGAAAAAATCATCATAATGCCACCCGACTGTCTGTCACTTCCAAGCACAGGCCATCCTCTCCCCCTTGCTACTGAACCGATGAATTCCTGTACAATCGGGATCCACGGGAAAACACAAGAGGGACACCTAGTGGCTGCTGATGGCGCACAGACAGCTGGAATACTTTCTCAACCCTGTCTCGTTATTCAGCTTGCTGGAAGAATACATTGCTCTTAAGCGATTCAAGAGTGCAAGGGAGAAGAGTGCTCCAAAGTAGATGTATGCATCACAGCAGGGGTTTCCACCAATTTACCTTTCTGGTGAGCTGGTACTGCACTTTACACACACATAGAGCACCAGACTGGGTGGAGAAGTGCGTGCGCATAAAGGTGGCTGAGGGCAATGGGAGCAAAACAACCTGGGGAACAGGGGACCCAGTCCCTTTCCTCCTCTTTCGTTCATGGGTAGGGGTACCTTTTTAAAGACCTTCGTTTAAAAAAAGCTACTGGGACAAAACACTCAAATCTATGCTTTAGAGGTATCTTCCCTGACCGGGAATCGAACCCGGGCCGCAGCGGTGAAAGCGCTGAATCCTAGCCACTAGACCACCAGGGAGGAGATGCTCTTGTGTGCTTGCCTTGCTCACCCCCTTATTGTGACTAAGCTAACTCCAATATAAAAATTGCCCGTAAAGTCCGAGTGGGAGAAAGTTAGGTGTCACACAGTGTGTTTGTCATAAGCAATTACCTTTAGCCTCCTGCAAAAGCCTTTTAACTCCGCAAACAGCTCTTGCTGGACAGCCGGTGCTGCAGCAGCCAGCAGAAAAAGGGAGTTGAGTAAAGCTGGGCCTTGGGTCTCACCAGGGTGGCCGAGTGGTTAAGGTGTTGGACTTAAGATCCAATGGACGTTTGTCCGCATGGGTTCGAGCCCCATTCCTGGTATGGGTTTTCAGCTGCTTTGTAAGAAAGTGCAGATGCTTTTGAAAAGCATTTTCCTGCGCCCTTCCACTGCCCCTCTCCAACAGTCCCCATTCAAGTCTCAGCTGGGGGGTCTGCTGCTATTCTGCTACCAGCATGGATGCTTCCCAAAGCAATGCAGTGCCATCTACGCAGATCCCCTGCTTAGAGAAATACACCTCCTATATCTTTTCCCACTGAAGGGAGCAGGAGGAAGTACTTGCTTCCTGGGGAACATGGGTCTGCCCCTGGAATTTTTTAACCCGGCTCTTGCAGATTTCTCCCCTTTTTTGATTTCACCTACAAGCTCTCCCTTGCCAGAGGAGCAGGATCTGCTGATGCAGGCCCGGCTGGCTCAAACGTGCAAAGGCTTTTCCCCAAACCTCTGGGGGAAAATTGAGGAGAGTTCCCTGCCCCCGCCTCCTCTCGCCTTCCGAACGGGCTTCCAAACGGGCAATGCCCTGACGGGTCCCCCACAACCCGTCCTGCCCACAGCCACACCCCTGTATAAGAGGGTGACCCATGTCCCTCACCCTCCATGTTTGAACGGAAGGCACCGTCTGTCCTGAGGGGTGTACCAGACAGGCATCTCTCCAGCCAGGCAGACCCCTGCAGCACCCGTTAAGCTCCAAAGCCTATACATTCCCAAGATGCCACAGGTCAGTATGCAAATCAGACTGCCCTGGCCACACCCTCCCTGTGGCTGGCCTCTGCTTTTTTCCGTACGTGCAGCTCAGTTTTTTCTTACCCAGATCCAGACTTCCATTTTAGCAAAAAGGTGGGTTGCAATGGGTCCAGGATGCCATTTGGAAACAAAGCCTGCAGGCCTGTCAAAGGAGACTTCCTGCCGCACGTCATGTGGTCTGAAGCCTACAAAAGGAATTGCACTTTGGAATACAGGGTCTCACTTGCTCAAGAGCCTTGCACAAGTGACTTTCCTCCCGCTGTGGAAAGCAGCTATAAAGGGACCTTGCGAAAATGATATTTGGAGCTATACTGCGTGATGCTAGGCAAACTGTGAGTCAGAAAGCAACTTCATTTTGAGAAGCCCGCGACCTACGGGAAGGAAAAGTTTTCAAGGGCAGAAGAAGGACTTTTCCCTGACCGGGAATCGAACCCGGGCCGCGGCGGTGAGAGCGCCGAATCCTAACCACTAGACCACCAGGGAGCCCAGTGCCATGCAGCAAAAGTTCATACACTGCTTTCCGAATGACAAAGCTCATGGGGGCTGAAAGCTTATTTTTCTCTACAGCACATATGAATCAGAAATTGAAAAAATCCTCATAATGCCACCCGACTGTCTGTCACTTCCAAGCACAGGCCATCCTCTCCCCCTTGCTACTGAACCGATGAATTCCTGTACAATCGGGATCCACGGGAAAACACAAGAGGGACACCTAGTGGCTGCTGATGGCGCACAGACAGCTGGAACACTTTCTCAACCCTGTCTCGTTATTCAGCTTGCTGGAAGAATACATTGCTCTTAAGCGATTCAAGAGTGCAAGGGAGAAGAGTGCTCCAAAGTAGATGTATGCATCACAGCAGGGGTTTCCAGCAATTTACCTTTCTGGTGAGCTGGTACTGCACTTTACACACACATAGAGCACCAGACTGGGTGGAGGAGTGCGTGCGCATAAAGGTGGCTGAGGGCAATGGGAGCAAAACAACCTGGGGAACAGGGGACCCAGTCCCTTTCCTCCTCTTTCGTTCATGGGTAGGGGTACCTTTTTAAAGACCTTCGTTTAAAAAAAGCTACTGGGACAAAACACTCAAATCTATGCTTTAGAGGTATCTTCCCTGACCGGGAATCGAACCCAGGCCGCGGCGGTGAAAGCGCCGAATCCTAGCCACTAGACCACCAGGGAGGAGATGCTCTTGTGTGCTTGCCTTGCTCACCCCCTTATTGTGACTAAGCTAACTCCAATATAAAAATTGCCCGTAAAGTCCGAGTGGGAGAAAGTTAGGTGTCACACAGTGTGTTTGTCATAAGCAATTACCTTTAGCCTCCTGCAAAAGCCTTTTAACTCCGCAAACAGCTCTTGCTGGACAGCCGGTGCTGCAGCAGCCAGCAGAAAAAGGGAGTTGAGTAAAGCTGGGCCTTGGGTCTCACCAGGGTGGCCGAGTGGTTAAGGTGTTGGACTTAAGATCCAATGGACGTTTGTCCGCATGGGTTCGAGCCCCATTCCTGGTATGGGTTTTCAGCTGCTTTGTAAGAAAGTGCAGATGCTTTTGAAAAGCATTTTCCTGCGCCCTTCCACTGCCCCTCTCCAACAGTCCCCATTCAAGTCTCAGCTGTGGGGTCTGCTGCTATTCTGCTACCAGCATGGATGCTTCCCAAAGCAATGCAGTGCCATCTACGCAGATCCCCTGCTTAGAGAAATACACCTCCTATATCTTTTCCCACTGAAGGGAGCAGGAGGAAGTACTTGCTTCCTGGGGAACATGGGTCTGCCCCTGGAATTTTTTAACCCGGCTCTTTCAGATTTCTCCCCTTTTTTGATTTCACCTACAAGCTCTCCCTTGCCAGAGGAGCAGGATCTGCTGATGCAGGCCCGGCTGGCTCAAACGTGCAAAGGCTTTTCCCCAAACCTCTGGGGGAAAATTGAGGAGAGTTCCCTGCCCCCGCCTCCTCTCGCCTTCCGAACGGGCTTCCAAGCGGGCAATGCCCTGACGGGTCCCCCACAACCCGTCCTGCCCACAACCACACCCCTGTATAAGAGGGTGACCCATGTCCCTCACCCTCCATGTTCGAACGGAAGGCACCGTCTGTCCTGAGGGGTGTACCAGACAGGCATCTCTCCAGCCAGGCAGACCCCTGCAGCACCCGTTAAGCTCCAAAGCCTATACATTCCCAAGATGCCACAGGTCAGTATGCAAATCAGACTGCCCTGGCCACACCCTCCCTGTGGCTGGCCTCTGCTTTTTTCCGTACGTGCAGCTCAGTTTTTTCTTACCCAGATCCAGACTTCCATTTTAGCAAAAAGGTGGGTTGCAATGGGTCCAGGATGCCATTTGGAAACAAAGCCTGCAGGCCTGTCAAAGGAGACTTCCTGCCGCACGCCATGTGGTCAGAAGCCTACAAAAGGAATTGCACTTTGGAATACAGGGTCTCACTTGCTCAAGAGCCTTGCACAAGTGACTTTCCTCCCGCTGTGGAAAGCAGCTATAAAGGGACCTTGCGAAAATGATATTTGGAGCTATACTGCGTGATGCTAGGCAAACTGTGAGTCAGAAAGCAACTTCATTTTGAGAAGCCCGCGACCTACGGGAAGGAAAAGTTTTGAAGCGCAGAAGAAGGACTTTTCCCTGACCGGGAATCGAACCCGGGCCGTGGCGGTGAGAGCGCCGAATCCTAACCACTAGACCACCAGGGAGCCCAGTGCCATGCAGCAAAAGTTCATACACTGCTTTCCGAATGACAAAGCTCATGGGGGCTGAAAGCTTATTTTTCTCTACAGCACATATGAATCAGAAATTGAAAAAATCCTCATAATGCCACCCGACTGTCTATCACTTCCAAGCACAGGCCATCCTCTCCCCCTTGCTACTGAACCGATGAATTCCTGTACAATCGGGATCCACGGGAAAACACAAGAGGGACACCTAGTGGCTGCTGATGGCGCACAGACAGCTGGAACACTTTCTCAACCCTGTCTCGTTATTCAGCTTGCTGGAAGAATACATTGCTCTTAAGCGATTCAAGAGTGCAAGGGAGAAGAGTGCTCCAAAGTAGATGTATGCATCACAGCAGGGGTTTCCAGCAATTTACCTTTCTGGTGAGCTGGTACTGCACTTTACACACACATAGAGCACCAGACTGGGTGGAGGAGTGCGTGCGCATAAAGGTGGCTGAGGGCAATGGGAGCAAAACAACCTGGGGAACAGGGGACCCAGTCCCTTTCCTCCTCTTTCGTTCATGGGTAGGGGTACCTTTTTAAAGACCTTCGTTTAAAAAAAGCTACTGGGACAAAACACTCAAATCTATGCTTTAGAGGTATCTTCCCTGACCGGGAATCGAACCCGGGCCGCGGCGGTGAAAGCGCCGAATCCTAGCCACTAGACCACCAGGGAGGAGATGCTCTTGTGTGCTTGCCTTGCTCACCCCCTTATTGTGACTAAGCTAACTCCAATATAAAAATTGCCCGTAAAGTCCGAGTGGGAGAAAGTTAGGTGTCACACAGTGTGTTTGTCATAAGCAATTACCTTTAGCCTCCTGCAAAAGCCTTTTAACTCCGCAAACAGCTCTTGCTGGACAGCCGGTGCTGCAGCAGCCAGCAGAAAAAGGGAGTTGAGTAAAGCTGGGCCTTGGGTCTCACCAGGGTGGCCGAGTGGTTAAGGTGTTGGACTTAAGATTCAATGGACGTTTGTCCGCATGGGTTCGAGCCCCATTCCTGGTATGGGTTTTCAGCTGCTTTGTAAGAAAGTGCAGATGCTTTTGAAAAGCATTTTCCTGCGCCCTTCCACTGCCCCTCTCCAACAGTCCCCATTCAAGTCTCAGCTGTGGGGTCTGCTGCTATTCTGCTACCAGCATGGATGCTTCCCAAAGCAATGCAGTGCCATCTACGCAGATCCCCTGCTTAGAGAAATACACCTCCTATATCTTTTCCCACTGAAGGGAGCAGGAGGAAGTACTTGCTTCCTGGGGAACATGGGTCTGCCCCTGGAATTTTTTAACCCGGCTCTTGCAGATTTCTCCCCTTTTTTGATTTCACCTACAAGCTCTCCCTTGCCAGAGGAGCAGGATCTGCTGATGCAGGCCCGGCTGGCTCAAACGTGCAAAGGCTTTTCCCCAAACCTCTGGGGGAAAATTGAGGAGAGTTCCCTGCCCCCGCCTCCTCTCGCCTTCCGAACGGGCTTCCAAACGGGCAATGCCCTGACGGGTCCCCCACAACCCGTCCTGCCCACAGCCACACCCCTGTATAAGAGGGTGACCCATGTCCCTCACCCTCCATGTTCGAACGGAAGGCACCGTCTGTCCTGAGGGGTGTACCAGACAGGCATCTCTCCAGCCAGGCAGACCCCTGCAGCACCCGTTAAGCTCCAAAGCCTATACATTCCCAAGATGCCACAGGTCAGTATGCAAATCAGACAGCCCTGGCCACACCCTCCCTGTGGCTAGCCTCTGCTTTTTTCCGTACGTGCAGCTCAGTTTTTTCTTACCCAGATCCAGACTTCCATTTTAGCAAAAAGGTGGGTTGCAATGGGTCCAGGATGCCATTTGGAAAAAAAACTGCAGGCCTGTCAAAGGAGACTTCCTGCCGCACGCCATGTGGTCAGAAGCCTACAAAAGGAATTGCACTTTGGAATACAGGGTCTCACTTGCTCAAGAGCCTTCCACAAGTGACTTTCCTCCCGCTGTGGAAAGCAGCTATAAAGGGACCTTGCGAAAATGATATTTGGAGCTATACTGCGTGATGCTAGGCAAACTGTGAGTCAGAAAGCAACTTCATTTTGAGAAGCCCGCGACCTACGGGAAGGAAAAGTTTTCAAGGGCAGAAGAAGGACTTTTCCCTGACCGGGAATCGAACCCGGGCCGCGGCGGTGAGAGCGCCGAATCCTAACCACTAGACCACCAGGGAGCCCAGTGCCATGCAGCAAAAGTTCATACACTGCTTTCCGAATGACAAAGCTCATGGGGGCTGAAAGCTTATTTTTCTCTACAGCACATATGAATCAGAAATTGAAAAAATCCTCATAATGCCACCCGACTGTCTGTCACTTCCAAGCACAGGCCATCCTCTCCCCCTTGCTACTGAACCGATGAATTCCTGTACAATCGGGATCCATGGGAAAACACAAGAGGGACACCTAGTGGCTGCTGATGGCGCACAGACAGCTGGAACACTTTCTCAACCCTGTCTCGTTATTCAGCTTGCTGGTAGAATACATTGCTCTTAAGCGATTCAAGAGTGCAAGGGAGAAGAGTGCTCCAAAGTAGATGTATGCATCACAGCAGGGGTTTCCAGCAATTTACCTTTCTGGTGAGCTGGTACTGCACTTTACACACACATAGAGCACCAGACTGGGTGGAGGAGTGCGTGCGCATAAAGGTGGCTGAGGGCAATGGGAGCAAAACAACCTGGGGCACAGGGGACCCAGTCCCTTTCCTCCTCTTTCGTTCATGGGTAGGGGTACCTTTTTAAGGACCTTCGTTAAAAAAAGCTACTGGGACAAAACACTCAAATCTATGCTTTAGAGGTATCTTCCCTGACCGGGAATCGAACCCGGGCCGCGGCGGTGAAAGCACCGAATCCTAGCCACTAGACCACCAGGGAGGAGATGCTCTTGTGTGCTTGCCTTGCTCACCCCCTTATTGTGACTAAGCTAACTCCATTATAAAAATTGCCCGTAAAGTCCGAGTGGGAGAAAGTTAGGTGTCACACAGTGTGTTTGTCATAAGCAATTACCTTTAGCCTCCTGCAAAAGCCTTTTAATTCCGCAAACAGCTCTTCCTGGACAGCCGGTGCTGCAGCAGCCAGCAGAAAAAGGGAGTTGAGTAAAGCTTGACCTTGGGTCTCACCAGGGTGGCCGAGTGGTTAAGGCGTTGGACTTAAGATCCAATGGACGTTTATCCGCATGGGTTCGAGCCCCATTCCTGGTATGGGTTTTCAGCTGCTTTGTAAGAAAGTGCAGATGCTTTTGAAAAGCATTTTCCTGCGCCCTTCCACTGCCCCTCTCCAACAGTCCCCAGTCAAGTCTCAGCTGTGGGGTCTGCTGCTATTCTGCTACCAGCATGGATGCTTCCCAAAGCAATGCAGTGCCATCTACGCAGATCCCCTGCTTAGAGAAATACACCTCCTATATCTTTTCCCACTGAAGGGAGCAGGAGGAAGTACTTGCTTCCTGGGGAACATGGGTCTGCCCCTGGAATTTTTTAACCCGGCTCTTGCAGATTTCTCCCCTTTTTTGATTTCACCTACAAGCTCTCCCTTGCCAGAGGAGCAGGATCTGCTGATGCAGGCCTGGCTGGCTCAAACGTGCAAAGGCTTTTCCCCAAACCTCTGGGGGAAAATTGAGGAGAGTTCCCTGCCCCCGCCTCCTCTCGCCTTCCGAACGGGCTTCCAAACGGGCAATGCCCTGACGGGTCCCCCACAACCCGTCCTGCCCACAGCCACACCCCTGTATAAGAGGGTGACCCATGTCCCTCACCCTCCATGTTCGAACGGAAGGCACCGTCTGTCCTGAGGGGTGTACCAGACAGGCATCTCTCCAGCCAGGCAGACCCCTGCAGCACCCGTTAAGCTCCAAAGCCTATACATTCCCAAGATGCCACAGGTCAGTATGCAAATCAGACTGCCCTGGCCACACCCTCCCTGTGGCTGGCCTCTGCTTTTTTCCGTACGTGCAGCTCAGTTTTTTCTTACCCAGATCCAGACTTCCATTTTAGCAAAAAGGTGGGTTGCAATGGGTCCAGGATGCCATTTGGAAACAAAGCCTGCAGGCCTGTCAAAGGAGACTTCCTGCCGCACGCCATGTGGTCATAAGCCTACAAAAGGAATTGCACTTTGGAATACAGGGTCTCACTTGCTCAAGAGCCTTGCACAAGTGACTTTCCTCCCGCTGTGGAAAGCAGCTATAAAGGGACCTTGCAAAAATGATATTTGGAGCTATACTGCGTGATGCTAGGCAAACTGTGAGTCAGAAAGCAACTTCATTTTGAGAAGCCCGCGACCTACGGGAAGGAAAAGTTTTCAAGGGCAGAAGAAGGACTTTTCCCTGACCGGGAATCGAACCCGGGCCGCAGCGGTGAGAGCGCCGAATCCTAACCACTAGACCACCAGGGAGCCCAGTGCCATGCAGCAAAAGTTCATACACTGCTTTCCGAATGACAAAGCTCATGGGGGCTGAAAGCTTATTTTTCTCTACAGCACATATGAATCAGAAATTGAAAAAATCCTCATAATGCCACCCGACTGTCTGTCACTTCCAAGCACAGGCCATCCTCTCCCCCTTGCTACTGAACCGATGAATTCCTGTACAATCGGGATCCACGGGAAAACACAAGAGGGACACCTAGTGGCTGCTGATGGCGCACAGACAGCTGGAACACTTTCTCAACCCTGTCTCGTTATTCAGCTTGCTGGAAGAATACATTGCTCTTAAGCGATTCAAGAGTGCAAGGGAGAAGAGTGCTCCAAAGTAGATGTATGCATCACAGCAGGGGTTTCCAGCAATTTACCTTTCTGGTGAGCTGGTACTGCACTTTACACACACATAGAGCAGCAGACTGGGTGGAGGAGTGCGTGCGCATAAAGGTGGCTGAGGGCAATGGGAGCAAAACAACCTGGGGCACAAGGGACCCAGTCCCTTTCCTCCTCTTTCGTTCATGGGTAGGGGTACCTTTTTAAGGACCTTCGTTTAAAAAAAGCTACTGGGACAAAACACTCAAATCTATGCTTTAGAGGTATCTTCCTGACCGGGAATCGAACCCGGGCTGCGGCGGTGAAAGCGCCGAATCCTAGCCACTAGACCACCAGGGAGGAGATGCTCTTGTGTGCTTGCCTTGCTCACCCCCTTATTGTGACTAAGCTAACTCCAATATAAAAATTGCCCGTAAAGTCCGAGTGGGAGAAAGTTAGGTGTCACACAGTGTGTTTGTCATAAGCAATTACCTTTAGCCTCCTGCAAAAGCCTTTTAATTCCGCAAACAGCTCTTCCTGGACAGCCGGTGCTGCAGCAGCCAGCAGAAAAAGGGAGTTGAGTAAAGCTTGGCCTTGGGTCTCACCAGGGTGGCCGAGTGGTTAAGGCGTTGGACTTAAGATCCAATGGACGTTTGTCCGCATGGGTTCGAGCCCCATTCCTGGTATGGGTTTTCAGCTGCTTTGTAAGAAAGTGCAGATGCTTTTGAAAAGCATTTTCCTGCGCCCTTCCACTGCCCCTCTCCAACAGTCCCCATTCAAGTCTCAGCTGTGGGGTCTGCTGCTATTCTGCTACCAGCATGGATGCTTCCCAAAGCAATGCAGTGCCATCTACGCAGATCCCCTGCTTAGAGAAATACACCTCCTATATCTTTTCCCACTGAAGGGAGCAGGAGGAAGTACTTGCTTCCTGGGGAACATGGGTCTGCCCCTGGGATTTTTTAACCCGGCTCTTGCAGATTTCTCCCCTTTTTTGATTTCACCTACAAGCTCTCCCTTGCCAGAGGAGCAGGATCTGCTGATGCAGGCCCGGCTGGCTCAAACGTGCAAAGGCTTTTCCCCAAACCTCTGGGGGAAAATTGAGGAGAGTTCCCTGCCCCCGCCTCCTCTCGCCTTCCGAACGGGCTTCCAAACGGGCAATGCCCTGACGGGTCCCCCACAACCCGTCCTGCCCACAGCCACACCCCTGTATAAGAGGGTGACCCATGTCCCTCACCCTCCATGTTCGAACGGAAGGCACCGTCTGTCCTGAGGGGTGTACCAGACAGGCATCTCTCCAGCCAGGCAGACCCCTGCAGCACCCGTTAAGCTCCAAAGCCTATACATTCCCAAGATGCCACAGGTCAGTATGCAAATCAGACTGCCCTGGCCACACCCTCCCTGTGGCTGGCCTCTGCTTTTTTCCGTACGTGCAGCTCAGTTTTTTCTTACCCAGATCCAGACTTCCATTTTAGCAAAAAGGTGGGTTGCAATGGGTCCAGGATGCCATTTGGAAACAAAGCCTGCAGGCCTGTCAAAGGAGACTTCCTGCCGCACGCCATGTGGTCAGAAGCCTACAAAAGGAATTGCACTTTGGAATACAGGGTCTCACTTGCTCAAGAGCCTTGCACAAGTGACTTTCCTCCCGCTGTGGAAAGCAGCTATAAAGGGACCTTGCGAAAATGATATTTGGAGCTATACTGCGTGATGCTAGGCAAACTGTGAGTCAGAAAGCAACTTCATTTTGAGAAGCCCGCGACCTACGGGAAGGAAAAGTTTTCAAGGACAGAAGAAGGACTTTTCCCTGACCGGGAATTGAACCCGGGCCGCGGCGGTGAGAGCGCCGAATCCTAACCACTAGACCACCAGGGAGCCCAGTGCCATGCAGCAAAAGTTCATACACTGCTTTCCGAATGACAAAGCTCATGGGGGCTGAAAGCTTATTTTTCTCTACAGCACATATGAATCAGAAATTGAAAAAATCCTCATAATGCCACCCGACTGTCTGTCACTTCAAAGCACAGGCCATCCTCTCCCCCTTGCTACTGAACCGATGAATTCCTGTACAATCGGGATCCACGGGAAAACACAAGAGGGACATCTAGTGGCTGCTGATGGCGCACAGACAGCTGGAACACTTTCTCAACCCTGTCTCGTTATTCAGCTTGCTGGAAGAATACATTGCTCTTAAGCGATTCAAGAGTGCAAGGGAGAAGAGTGCTCCAAAGTAGATGTATGCATCACAGCAGGGGTTTCCAGCAATTTACCTTTCTGGTGAGCTGGTACTGCACTTTACACACACATAGAGCACCAGACTGGGTGGAGGAGTGCGTGCGCATAAAGGTGGCTGAGGGCAATGGGAGCAAAACAACCTGGGGCACAGGGGACCCAGTCCCTTTCCTCCTCTTTCGTTCATGGGTAGGGGTACCTTTTTAAGGACCTTCGTTAAAAAAAGCTACTGGGACAAAACACTCAAATCTATGCTTTAGAGGTATCTTCCCTGACCGGGAATCGAACCCGGGCCGCGGCGGTGAAAGCGCCGAATCCTAGCCACTAGACCACCAGGGAGGAGATGCTCTTGTGTGCTTGCCTTGCTCACCCCCTTATTGTGACTAAGCTAACTCCATTATAAAAATTGCCCGTAAAGTCCGAGTGGGAGAAAGTTAGGTGTCACACAGTGTGTTTGTCATAAGCAATTACCTTTAGCCTCCTGCAAAAGCCTTTTAATTCCGCAAACAGCTCTTCCTGGACAGCCGGTGCTGCAGCAGCCAGCAGAAAAAGGGAGTTGAGTAAAGCGGGGCCTTCGGTCTCACCAGGGTGGCCGAGTGGTTAAGGCGTTGGACTTAAGATCCAATGGACGTTTGTCCGCATGGGTTCGAGCCCCATTCCTGGTATGGGTTTTCAGCTGCTTTGTAAGAAAGTGCAGATGCTTTTGAAAAGCATTTTCCTGCGCCCTTCCACTGCCCCTCTCCAACAGTCCCCATTCAAGTCTCAGCTGTGGGGTCTGCTGCTATTCTGCTACCAGCATGGATGCTTCCCAAAGCAATGCAGTGCCATCTACGCAGATCCCCTGCTTAGAGAAATACACCTCCTATATCTTTTCCCACTGAAGGGAGCAGGAGGAAGTACTTGCTTCCTGGGGAACATGGGTCTGCCCCTGGAATTTTTTAACCCGGCTCTTGCAGATTTCTCCCCTTTTTTGATTTCACCTACAAGCTCTCCCTTGCCAGAGGAGCAGGATCTGCTGATGCAGGCCCGGCTGGCTCAAACGTGCAAAGGCTTTTCCCCAAACCTCTGGGGGAAAATTGAGGAGAGTTCCCTGCCCCCGCCTCCTCTCGCCTTCCGAACGGGCTTCCAAACGGGCAATGCCCTGACGGGTCCCCCACAACCCGTCCTGCCCACAGCCACACCCCTGTATAAGAGGGTGACCCATGTCCCTCACCCTCCATGTTCGAACGGAAGGCACCGTCTGTCCTGAGGGGTGTACCAGACAGGCATCTCTCCAGCCAGGCAGACCCCTGCAGCACCCGTTAAGCTCCAAAGCCTATACATTCCCAAGATGCCACAGGTCAGTATGCAAATCAGACTGCCCTGGCCACACCCTCCCTGTGGCTGGCCTCTGCTTTTTTCCGTACGTGCAGCTCAGTTTTTTCTTACCCAGATCCAGACTTCCATTTTAGCAAAAAGGTGGGTTGCAATGGGTCCAGGATGCCATTTGGAAACAAAGCCTGCAGGCCTGTCAAAGGAGACTTCCTGCCGCACGCCATGTGGTCAGAAGCCTACAAAAGGAATTGCACTTTGGAATACAGGGTCTCACTTGCTCAAGAGCCTTGCACAAGTGACTTTCCTCCCGCTGTGGAAAGCAGCTATAAAGGGACCTTGCGAAAATGATATTTGGAGCTATACTGCGTGATGCTAGGCAAACTGTGAGTCAGAAAGCAACTTCATTTTGAGAAGCCCGCGACCTACGGGAAGGAAAAGTTTTCAAGGGCAGAAGAAGGACTTTTCCCTGACCGGGAATCGAACCCGGGCCGCGGCGGTGAGAGCGCCGAATCCTAACCACTAGACCACCAGGGAGCCCAGTGCCATGCAGCAAAAGTTCATACACTGCTTTCCGTATGACAAAGCTCATGGGGGCTGAAAGCTTATTTTTCTCTACAGCACATATGAATCAGAAATTGAAAAAATCCTCATAATGCCACCCGACTGTCTGTCACTTCCAAGCACAGGCCATCCTCTCCCCCTTGCTACTGAACCGATGAATTCCTGTACAATCGGGATCCACGGGAAAACACAAGAGGGACACCTAGTGGCTGCTGATGGCGCACAGACAGCTGGAACACTTTCTCAACCCTGTCTCGTTATTCAGCTTGCTGGAAGAATACATTGCTCTTAAGCGATTCAAGAGTGCAAGGGAGAAGAGTGCTCCAAAGTAGATGTATGCATCACAGCAGGGGTTTCCAGCAATTTACCTTTCTGGTGAGCTGGTACTGCACTTTACACACACATAGAGCACCAGACTGGGTGGAGGAGTGCGTGCGCATAAAGGTGGCTGAGGGCAATGGGAGCAAAACAACCTGGGGCACAAGGGACCCAGTCCCTTTCCTCCTCTTTCGTTCATGGGTAGGGGTACCTTTTTAAGGACCTTCGTTTAAAAAAAGCTACTGGGACAAAACACTCAAATCTATGCTTTAGAGGTATCTTCCCTGACCGGGAATCGAACCCGGGCCGCGGCGGTGAAAGCGACGAATCCTAGCCACTAGACCACCAGGGAGGAGATGCTCTGGTGTGCTTGCATTGCTCACCCCCTTATTGTGACTAAGCTAACTCCAATATAAAAATTGCCCGTAAAGTCCGAGTGAGAGAAAGTTAGGTGTCACACAGTGTGTTTGTCATAAGCAATTACCTTCAGCCTCCTGCAAAAGCCTTTTAATTCCGCAAACAGCTCTTGCTGGACAGCCGGTGCTGCAGCAGCCAGCAGAAAAAGGGAGTTGAGTAAAGCTGGACCTTGGGTCTCACCAGGGTGGCCGAGTGGTTAAGGCGTTGGACTTAAGATCCAATGGACGTTTGTCCGCATGGGTTCGAGCCCCATTCCTGGTATGGGTTTTCAGCTGCTTTGTAAGAAAGTGCAGATGCTTTTGAAAAGCATTTTCCTGCGCCCTTCCACTGCCCCTCTCCAACAGTCCCCATTCAAGTCTCAGCTGTGGGGTCTGCTGCTATTCTGCTACCAGCATGGATGCTTCCCAAAGCAATGCAGTGCCATCTACGCAGATCCCCTGCTTAGAGAAATACACCTCCTATATCTTTTCCCACTGAAGGGAGCAGGAGGAAGTACTTGCTTCCTGGGGAACATGGGTCTGCCCCTGGAATTTTTTAACCCGGCTCTTGCAGATTTCTCCCCTTTTTTGATTTCACCTACAAGCTCTCCCTTCCCGGAGGAGCAGGATCTGCTGATGCAGGCCCAGCTGGCTCAAACGTGCAAAGGCTTTTCCCCAAACCTCTGGGGGAAAATTGAGGAGAGTTCCCTGCCCCCGCCTCCTCTCGCCTTCCGAATGGGCTTCCAAACGGGCAATGCCCTGACGGGTCCCCCACAAGCCGTCCTGCCCATAGCCACACCCCTGTATAAGAGGGTGACCCATGTCCCTCACCCTCCATATTCGAACGGAAGGCACCGTCTGTCCTGAGGGGTGTACCAGACAGGCATCTCTCCAGCCAGGCAGACCCCTGCAGCACCCGTTAAGCTCCAAAGCCTATACATTCCCAAGATGCCACAGGTCAGTATGCAAATCAGACTGCCCTGGCCACACCCTCCCTGTGGCTAGCCTCTGCTTTTTTCCGTACGTGCAGCTCAGTTTTTTCTTACCCAGATCCAGACTTCCATTTTAGCAAAAAGGTGGGTTGCAATGGGTCCAGGATGCCATTTGGAAAAAAAACTGCAGGCCTGTCAAAGGAGACTTCCTGCCGCACGCCATGTGGTCAGAAGCCTACAAAAGGAATTGCACTTTGGAATACAGGGTCTCACTTGCTCAAGAGCCTTCCACAAGTGACTTTCCTCCCGCTGTGGAAAGCAGCTATAAAGGGACCTTGCGAAAATGATATTTGGAGCTATACTGCGTGATGCTAGGCAAACTGTGAGTCAGAAAGCAACTTCATTTTGAGAAGCCCGCGACCTACGGGAAGGAAAAGTTTTCAAGGGCAGAAGAAGGACTTTTCCCTGACCGGGAATCAAACCCGGGCCGCGGCGGTGAGAGCGCCGAATCTTAACCACTAGACCACCAGGGAGCCCAGTGCCATGCAGCAAAAGTTCATACACTGCTTTCCGAATGACAAAGCTCATGGGGGCTGAAAGCTTATTTTTCTCTACAGCACATATGAATCAGAAATTGAAAAAATCCTCATAATGCCACCCGACTGTCTGTCACTTCCAAGCACAGGCCATCCTCTCCCCCTTGCTACTGAACCGATGAATTCCTGTACAATCGGGATCCACGGGAAAACACAAGAGGGACACCTAGTGGCTGCTGATGGCGCACAGACAGCTGGAACACTTTCTCAACCCTGTCTCGTTATTCAGCTTGCTGGAAGAATACATTGCTCTTAAGCGATTCAAGAGTGCAAGGGAGAAGAGTGCTCCAAAGTAGATGTATGCATCACAGCAGGGGTTTCCAGCAATTTACCTTTCTGGTGAGCTGGTACTGCACTTTACACACACATAGAGCACCAGACTGGGTGGAGGAGTGCGTGCGCATAAAGGTGGCTGAGGGCAATGGGAGCAAAACAACCTGGGGCACAGGGGACCCAGTCCCTTTCCTCCTCTTTCGTTCATGGGTAGGGGTACCTTTTTAAGGACCTTCGTTTAAAAAAAGCTACTGGGACAAAACACTCAAATCTATGCTTTAGAGGTATCTTCCCTGACCGGGAATCGAACCCGGGCCGCGGCGGTGAAAGCGCCAAATCCTAGCCACTAGACCACCAGGGAGGAGATGCTCTTGTGTGCTTGCCTTGCTCACCCCCTTATTGTGACTAAGCTAACTCCAATATAAAAATTGCCCGTAAAGTCCGAGTGGGAGAAAGTTAGGTGTCACACAGTGTGTTTGTCATAAGCAATTACCTTTAGCCTCCTGCAAAAGCCTTTTAACTCCGCAAACAGCTCTTGCTGGACAGCCGGTGCTGCAGCAGCCAGCAGAAAAAGGGAGTTGAGTAAAGCTGGGCCTTGGGTCTCACCAGGGTGGCCGAGTGGTTAAGGTGTTGGACTTAAGATCCAATGGACGTTTGTCCGCATGGGTTCGAGCCCCATTCCTGGTATGGGTTTTCAGCTGCTTTGTAAGAAAGTGCAGATTCTTTTGAAAAGCATTTTCCTGCGCCCTTCCACTGCCCCTCTCCAACAGTCCCCATTCAAGTCTCAGCTGTGGGGTCTGCTGCTATTCTGCTACCAGCATGGATGCTTCCCAAAGCAATGCAGTGCCATCTACGCAGATCCCCTGCTTAGAGAAATACACCTCCTATATCTTTTCCCACTGAAGGGAGCAGGAGGAAGTACTTGCTTCCTGGGGAACATGGGTCTGCCCCTGGAACTTTTTTAACCCGGCTCTTGCAGATTTCTCCCCTTTTTTGATTTCACCTACAAGCTCTCCCTTGCCAGAGGAGCAGGATCTGCTGATGCAGGCCCGGCTGGCTCAAACGTGCAAAGGCTTTTCCCCAAACCTCTGGGGGAAAATTGAGGAGAGTTCCCTGCCCCCGCCTCCTCTCGCCTTCCGAACGGGCTTCCAAACGGGCAATGCCCTGACGGGTCCCCCACAACCCGTCCTGCCCACAGCCACACCCCTGTATAAGAGGGTGACCCATGTCCCTCACCCTCCATGTTCGAACGGAAGGCACCGTCTGTCCTGAGGGGTGTACCAGACAGGCATCTCTCCAGCCAGGCAGACCCCTGCAGCACCCGTTAAGCTCCAAAGCCTATACATTCCCAAGATGCCACAGGTCAGTATGCAAATCAGACTGCCCTGGCCACACCCTCCCTGTGGCTGGCCTCTGCTTTTTTCCGTACGTGCAGCTCAGTTTTTTCTTACCCAGATCCAGACTTCCATTTTAGCAAAAAGGTGGGTTGCAATGGGTCCAGGATGCCATTTGGAAACAAAGCCTGCAGGCCTGTCAAAGGAGACTTCCTGCCGCACGCCATGTGGTCAGAAGCCTACAAAAGGAATTGCACTTTGGAATACAGGGTCTCACTTGCTCAAGAGCCTTGCACAAGTGACTTTCCTCCCGCTGTGGAAAGCAGCTATAAAGGGACCTTGCGAAAATGATATTTGGAGCTATACTGCGTGATGCTAGGCAAACTGTGAGTCAGAAAGCAACTTCATTTTGAGAAGCCCGCGACCTACGGGAAGGAAAAGTTTTCAAGGGCAGAAGAAGGACTTTTCCCTGACCGGGAATCAAACCCGGGCCGCGGCGGTGAGAGCGCTGAATCCTAACCACTAGACCACCAGGGAGCCCAGTGCCATGCAGCAAAAGTTCATACACTGCTTTCCGAATGACAAAGCTCATGGGGGCTGAAAGCTTATTTTTCTCTACAGCACATATGAATCAGAAATTGAAAAAATCCTCATAATGCCACCCGACTGTCTGTCACTTCCAAGCACAGGCCATCCTCTCCCCCTTGCTACTGAACCGATGAATTCCTGTACAATCGGGATCCACGGGAAAACACAAGAGGGACACCTAGTGGCTGCTGATGGCGCACAGACAGCTGGAACACTTTCTCAACCCTGTCTCGTTATTCAGCTTGCTGGAAGAATACATTGCTCTTAAGCGATTCAAGAGTGCAAGGGAGAAGAGTGCTCCAAAGTAGATGTATGCATCACAGCAGGGGTTTCCAGCAATTTACCTTTCTGGTGAGCTGGTACTGCACTTTACACACACATAGAGCACCAGACTGGGTGGAGGAGTGCGTGCGCATAAAGGTGGCTGAGGGCAATGGGAGCAAAACAACCTGGGGCACAGGGGACCCAGTCCCTTTCCTCCTCTTTCGTTCATGGGTAGGGGTACCTTTTTAAGGACCTTCGTTTAAAAAAAGCTACTGGGACAAAACACTCAAATCTATGCTTTAGAGGTATCTTCCCTGACCGGGAACCGAACCCGGGCCGCGGCGGTGAAAGCGCCAAATACTTGCCACTAGACCACCAGGGAGGAGATGCTCTTGTGTGCTTGCCTTGCTCACCCCCTTATTGTGACTAAGCTAACTCCAATATAAAAATTGCCCGTAAAGTCCGAGTGGGAGAAAGTTAGGTGTCACACAGTGTGTTTGTCATAAGCAATTACCTTTAGCCTCCTGCAAAAGCCTTTTAACTCCGCAAACAGCTCTTGCTGGACAGCCGGTGCTGCAGCAGCCAGCAGAAAAAGGGAGTTGAGTAAAACTGGGCCTTGGGTCTCACCAGGGTGGCCGAGTGGTTAAGGCGTTGGACTTAAGATCCAATGGACGTTTGTCTGCATGGGTTCGAGCCCCATTCCTGGTATGGGTTTTCAGCTGCTTTGTAAGAAAGTGCAGATGGTTTTGAAAAGCATTTTCCTGCGCCCTTCCACTGCCCCTCTCCAACAGTCCCCATTCAAGTCTCAGCTGTGGGATCTGCTGCTATTCTGCTACCAGCATGGATGCTTCCCAAAGCAATGCAGTGCCATCTACGCAGATCCCCTGCTTAGAGAAATACACCTCCTATATCTTTTCCCACTGAAGGAAGCAGGAGGAAGTACTTGCTTCCTGGGGAACATGGGTCTGCCCCTGGAATTTTTTAACCCGGCTCTTGCAGATTTCTCCCCTTTTTTGATTTCACCTACAAGCTCTCCCTTCCCGGAGGAGCAGGATCTGCTGATGCAGGCCCAGCTGGCTCAAACGTGCAAAGGCTTTTCCCCAAACCTCTGGGGGAAAATTGAGGAGAGTTCCCTGCCCCGCCTCCTCTCGCCTTCCGAACGGGCTTCCAAACGGGCAATGCCCTGACGGGTCCCCCACAACCCGTCCTGCCCACAGCCACACCCCTGTATAAGAGGGTGACCCATGTCCCTCACCCTCCATGTTCGAACGGAAGGCACCGTCTGTCCTGAGGGGTGTACCAGACAGGCATCTCTCCAGCCAGGCAGACCCCTGCAGCACCCGTTAAGCTCCAAAGCCTATACATTCCCAAGATGCCACAGGTCAGTATGCAAATCAGACAGCCCTGGCCACACCCTCCCTGTGGCTAGCCTCTGCTTTTTTCCGTACGTGCAGCTCAGTTTTTTCTTACCCAGATCCAGACTTCCATTTTAGCAAAAAGGTGGGTTGCAATGGGTCCAGGATGCCATTTGGAAAAAAAACTGCAGGCCTGTCAAAGGAGACTTCCTGCCGCACGCCATGTGGTCAGAAGCCTACAAAAGGAATTGCACTTTGGAATACAGGGTCTCACTTGCTCAAGAGCCTTCCACAAGTGACTTTCCTCCCGCGTGGAAAGCAGCTATAAAGGGACCTTGCGAAAATGATATTTGGAGCTATACTGCGTGATGCTAGGCAAACTGTGAGTCAGAAAGCAACTTCATTTTGAGAAGCCCGCGACCTACGGGAAGGAAAAGTTTTCAAGGGCAGAAGAAGGACTTTTCCCTGACCGGGAATCGAACCCGGGCCGCGGCGGTGAGAGCGCCGAATCCTAACCACTAGACCACCAGGGAGCCCAGTGCCATGCAGCAAAAGTTCATACACTGCTTTCCGAATGACAAAGCTCATGGGGGCTGAAAGCTTATTTTTCTCTACAGCACATATGAATCAGAAATTGAAAAAATCCTCATAATGCCACCCGACTGTCTGTCACTTCCAAGCACAGGCCATCCTCTCCCCCTTGCTACTGAACCGATGAATTCCTGTACAATCGGGATCCATGGGAAAACACAAGAGGGACACCTAGTGGCTGCTGATGGCGCACAGACAGCTGGAACACTTTCTCAACCCTGTCTCGTTATTCAGCTTGCTGGAAGAATACATTGCTCTTAAGCGATTCAAGAGTGCAAGGGAGAAGAGTGCTCCAAAGTAGATGTATGCATCACAGCAGGGGTTTCCAGCAATTTACCTTTCTGGTGAGCTGGTACTGCACTTTACACACACATAGAGCACCAGACTGGGTGGAGGAGTGCGTGAGCATAAAGGTGGCTGAGGGCAATGGGAGCAAAACAACCTGGGGCACAGGGGACCCAGTCCCTTTCCTCCTCTTTCGTTCATGGGTAGGGGTACCTTTTTAAGGACCTTTGTTTAAAAAAAGCTACTGGGACAAAACACTCAAATCTATGCTTTAGAGGTATCTTCCCTGACCGGGAATCGAACCCGGGCCGCGGCGGTGAAAGCGCCAAATCCTAGCCACTAGACCACCAGGGAGGAGATGCTCTTGTGTGCTTGACTTGCTCACCCCCTTATTGTGACTAAGCTAACTCCAATATAAAAATTGCCCGTAAAGTCCGAGTGGGAGAAAGTTAGGTGTCACACAGTGTGTTTGTCATAAGCAATTACCTTTAGCCTCCTGCAAAAGCCTTTTAACTCCGCAAACAGCTCTTGCTGGACAGCCGGTGCTGCAGCAGCCAGCAGAAAAAGGGAGTTGAGTAAAGCTGGGCCTTAGGTCTCACCAGGGTGGCCGAGTGGTTAAGGCGTTGGACTTAAGATCCAATGGACGTTTGTCCGCATGGGTTCGAGCCCCATTCCTGGTATGGGTTTTCAGCTGCTTTGTAAGAAAGTGCAGATGGTTTTGAAAAGCATTTTCCTGCGCCCTTCCACTGCCCCTCTCCAACAGTCCCCATTCAAGTCTCAGCTGTGGGATCTGCTGCTATTCTGCTACCAGCATGGATGCTTCCCAAAGCAATGCAATGCCATCTACGCAGATCCCCTGCTTAGAGAAATACACCTCCTATATCTTTTCCCACTGAAGGGAGCAGGAGGAAGTACTTGCTTCCTGGGGAACATGGGTCTGCCCCTGGAATTTTTTAACCCGGCTCTTGCAGATTTCTCCCCTTTTTTGATTTCACCTACAAGCTCTCCCTTCCCGGAGGAGCAGGATCTGCTGATGCAGGCCCAGCTGGCTCAAACGTGCAAAGGCTTTTCCCCAAACCTCTGGGGGAAAATTGAGGAGAGTTCCCTGCCCCCGCCTCCTCTCGCCTTCCGAACGGGCTTCCAAACGGGCAATGCCCTGACGGGTCCCCCACAACCCGTCCTGCCCACAGCCACACCCCTGTATAAGAGGGTGACCCATGTCCCTCACCCTCCATGTTCGAACGGAAGGCACCGTCTGTCCTGAGGGGTGTACCAGACAGGCATCTCTCCAGCCAGGCAGACCCCTGCAGCACCCGTTAAGCTCCAAAGCCTATACATTCCCAAGATGCCACAGGTCAGTATGCAAATCAGACTGCCCTGGCCACACCCTCCCTGTGGCTGGCCTCTGCTTTTTTCCGTACGTGCAGCTCAGTTTTTTCTTACCCAGATCCAGACTTCCATTTTAGCAAAAAGGTGGGTTGCAATGGGTCC
This sequence comes from Lissotriton helveticus, assembly GCF_964261635.1. Lineage (NCBI taxonomy): Eukaryota > Metazoa > Chordata > Amphibia > Caudata > Salamandridae > Lissotriton > Lissotriton helveticus. Next base: position 1,691,860,776 of record NC_136063.1, on the reverse strand, counting down.
AGGATGCCATTTGGAAACAAAGCCTGCAGGCCTGTCAAAGGAGACTTCCTGCCGCACGCCATGTGGTCAGAAGCCTACAAAAGGAATTGCACTTTGGAATACAGGGTCTCACTTGCTCAAGAGCCTTGCACAAGTGACTTTCCTCCCGCTGTGGAAAGCAGCTATAAAGGGACCTTGCGAAAATGATATTTGGAGCTATACTGCGTGATGCTAGGCAAACTGTGAGTCAGAAAGCAACTTCATTTTGAGAAGCCCGCGACCTACGGGAAGGAAAAGTTTTCAAGGGCAGAAGAAGGACTTTTCCCTGACCGGGAATCAAACCCGGGCCGCGGCGGTGAGAGCGCTGAATCCTAACCACTAGACCACCAGGGAGCCCAGTGCCATGCAGCAAAAGTTCATACACTGCTTTCCGAATGACAAAGCTCATGGGGGCTGAAAGCTTATTTTTCTCTACAGCACATATGAATCAGAAATTGAAAAAATCCTCATAATGCCACCCGACTGTCTGTCACTTCCAAGCACAGGCCATCCTCTCCCCCTTGCTACTGAACCGATGAATTCCTGTACAATCGGGATCCACGGGAAAACACAAGAGGGACACCTAGTGGCTGCTGATGGCGCACAGACAGCTGGAACACTTTCTCAACCCTGTCTCGTTATTCAGCTTGCTGGAAGAATACATTGCTCTTAAGCGATTCAAGAGTGCAAGGGAGAAGAGTGCTCCAAAGTAGATGTATGCATCACAGCAGGGGTTTCCAGCAATTTACCTTTCTGGTGAGCTGGTACTGCACTTTACACACACATAGAGCACCAGACTGGGTGGAGGAGTGCGTGCGCATAAAGGTGGCTGAGGGCAATGGGAGCAAAACAACCTGGGGCACAGGGGACCCAGTCCCTTTCCTCCTCTTTCGTTCATGGGTAGGGGTACCTTTTTAAGGACCTTCGTTTAAAAAAAGCTACTGGGACAAAACACTCAAATCTATGCTTTAGAGGTATCTTCCCTGACCGGGAACCGAACCCGGGCCGCGGCGGTGAAAGCGCCAAATACTTGCCACTAGACCACCAGGGAGGAGATGCTCTTGTGTGCTTGCCTTGCTCACCCCCTTATTGTGACTAAGCTAACTCCAATATAAAAATTGCCCGTAAAGTCCGAGTGGGAGAAAGTTAGGTGTCACACAGTGTGTTTGTCATAAGCAATTACCTTTAGCCTCCTGCAAAAGCCTTTTAACTCCGCAAACAGCTCTTGCTGGACAGCCGGTGCTGCAGCAGCCAGCAGAAAAAGGGAGTTGAGTAAAACTGGGCCTTGGGTCTCACCAGGGTGGCCGAGTGGTTAAGGCGTTGGACTTAAGATCCAATGGACGTTTGTCTGCATGGGTTCGAGCCCCATTCCTGGTATGGGTTTTCAGCTGCTTTGTAAGAAAGTGCAGATGGTTTTGAAAAGCATTTTCCTGCGCCCTTCCACTGCCCCTCTCCAACAGTCCCCATTCAAGTCTCAGCTGTGGGATCTGCTGCTATTCTGCTACCAGCATGGATGCTTCCCAAAGCAATGCAGTGCCATCTACGCAGATCCCCTGCTTAGAGAAATACACCTCCTATATCTTTTCCCACTGAAGGAAGCAGGAGGAAGTACTTGCTTCCTGGGGAACATGGGTCTGCCCCTGGAATTTTTTAACCCGGCTCTTGCAGATTTCTCCCCTTTTTTGATTTCACCTACAAGCTCTCCCTTCCCGGAGGAGCAGGATCTGCTGATGCAGGCCCAGCTGGCTCAAACGTGCAAAGGCTTTTCCCCAAACCTCTGGGGGAAAATTGAGGAGAGTTCCCTGCCCCGCCTCCTCTCGCCTTCCGAACGGGCTTCCAAACGGGCAATGCCCTGACGGGTCCCCCACAACCCGTCCTGCCCACAGCCACACCCCTGTATAAGAGGGTGACCCATGTCCCTCACCCTCCATGTTCGAACGGAAGGCACCGTCTGTCCTGAGGGGTGTACCAGACAGGCATCTCTCCAGCCAGGCAGACCCCTGCAGCACCCGTTAAGCTCCAAAGCCTATACATTCCCAAGATGCCACAGGTCAGTATGCAAATCAGACTGCCCTGGCCACACCCTCCCTGTGGCTGGCCTCTGCTTTTTTCCGTACGTGCAGCTCAGTTTTTTCTTACCCAGATCCAGACTTCCATTTTAGCAAAAAGGTGGGTTGCAATGGGTCCAGGATGCCATTTGGAAACAAAGCCTGCAGGCCTGTCAAAGGAGACTTCCTGCCGCACGCCATGTGGTCAGAAGCCTACAAAAGGAATTGCACTTTGGAATACAGGGTCTCACTTGCTCAAGAGCCTTGCACAAGTGACTTTCCTCCCGCTGTGGAAAGCAGCTATAAAGGGACCTTGCGAAAATGATATTTGGAGCTATACTGCGTGATGCTAGGCAAACTGTGAGTCAGAAAGCAACTTCATTTTGAGAAGCCCGCGACCTACGGGAAGGAAAAGTTTTCAAGGGCAGAAGAAGGACTTTTCCCTGACCGGGAATCAAACCCGGGCCGCGGCGGTGAGAGCGCTGAATCCTAACCACTAGACCACCAGGGAGCCCAGTGCCATGCAGCAAAAGTTCATACACTGCTTTCCGAATGACAAAGCTCATGGGGGCTGAAAGCTTATTTTTCTCTACAGCACATATGAATCAGAAATTGAAAAAATCCTCATAATGCCACCCGACTGTCTGTCACTTCCAAGCACAGGCCATCCTCTCCCCCTTGCTACTGAACCGATGAATTCCTGTACAATCGGGATCCACGGGAAAACACAAGAGGGACACCTAGTGGCTGCTGATGGCGCACAGACAGCTGGAACACTTTCTCAACCCTGTCTCGTTATTCAGCTTGCTGGAAGAATACATTGCTCTTAAGCGATTCAAGAGTGCAAGGGAGAAGAGTGCTCCAAAGTAGATGTATGCATCACAGCAGGGGTTTCCAGCAATTTACCTTTCTGGTGAGCTGGTACTGCACTTTACACACACATAGAGCACCAGACTGGGTGGAGGAGTGCGTGCGCATAAAGGTGGCTGAGGGCAATGGGAGCAAAACAACCTGGGGCACAGGGGACCCAGTCCCTTTCCTCCTCTTTCGTTCATGGGTAGGGGTACCTTTTTAAGGACCTTCGTTTAAAAAAAGCTACTGGGACAAAACACTCAAATCTATGCTTTAGAGGTATCTTCCCTGACCGGGAACCGAACCCGGGCCGCGGCGGTGAAAGCGCCAAATACTTGCCACTAGACCACCAGGGAGGAGATGCTCTTGTGTGCTTGCCTTGCTCACCCCCTTATTGTGACTAAGCTAACTCCAATATAAAAATTGCCCGTAAAGTCCGAGTGGGAGAAAGTTAGGTGTCACACAGTGTGTTTGTCATAAGCAATTACCTTTAGCCTCCTGCAAAAGCCTTTTAACTCCGCAAACAGCTCTTGCTGGACAGCCGGTGCTGCAGCAGCCAGCAGAAAAAGGGAGTTGAGTAAAACTGGGCCTTGGGTCTCACCAGGGTGGCCGAGTGGTTAAGGCGTTGGACTTAAGATCCAATGGACGTTTGTCTGCATGGGTTCGAGCCCCATTCCTGGTATGGGTTTTCAGCTGCTTTGTAAGAAAGTGCAGATGGTTTTGAAAAGCATTTTCCTGCGCCCTTCCACTGCCCCTCTCCAACAGTCCCCATTCAAGTCTCAGCTGTGGGATCTGCTGCTATTCTGCTACCAGCATGGATGCTTCCCAAAGCAATGCAGTGCCATCTACGCAGATCCCCTGCTTAGAGAAATACACCTCCTATATCTTTTCCCACTGAAGGAAGCAGGAGGAAGTACTTGCTTCCTGGGGAACATGGGTCTGCCCCTGGAATTTTTTAACCCGGCTCTTGCAGATTTCTCCCCTTTTTTGATTTCACCTACAAGCTCTCCCTTCCCGGAGGAGCAGGATCTGCTGATGCAGGCCCAGCTGGCTCAAACGTGCAAAGGCTTTTCCCCAAACCTCTGGGGGAAAATTGAGGAGAGTTCCCTGCCCCGCCTCCTCTCGCCTTCCGAACGGGCTTCCAAACGGGCAATGCCCTGACGGGTCCCCCACAACCCGTCCTGCCCACAGCCACACCCCTGTATAAGAGGGTGACCCATGTCCCTCACCCTCCATGTTCGAACGGAAGGCACCGTCTGTCCTGAGGGGTGTACCAGACAGGCATCTCTCCAGCCAGGCAGACCCCTGCAGCACCCGTTAAGCTCCAAAGCCTATACATTCCCAAGATGCCACAGGTCAGTATGCAAATCAGACAGCCCTGGCCACACCCTCCCTGTGGCTAGCCTCTGCTTTTTTCCGTACGTGCAGCTCAGTTTTTTCTTACCCAGATCCAGACTTCCATTTTAGCAAAAAGGTGGGTTGCAATGGGTCCAGGATGCCATTTGGAAAAAAAACTGCAGGCCTGTCAAAGGAGACTTCCTGCCGCACGCCATGTGGTCAGAAGCCTACAAAAGGAATTGCACTTTGGAATACAGGGTCTCACTTGCTCAAGAGCCTTCCACAAGTGACTTTCCTCCCGCGTGGAAAGCAGCTATAAAGGGACCTTGCGAAAATGATATTTGGAGCTATACTGCGTGATGCTAGGCAAACTGTGAGTCAGAAAGCAACTTCATTTTGAGAAGCCCGCGACCTACGGGAAGGAAAAGTTTTCAAGGGCAGAAGAAGGACTTTTCCCTGACCGGGAATCGAACCCGGGCCGCGGCGGTGAGAGCGCCGAATCCTAACCACTAGACCACCAGGGAGCCCAGTGCCATGCAGCAAAAGTTCATACACTGCTTTCCGAATGACAAAGCTCATGGGGGCTGAAAGCTTATTTTTCTCTACAGCACATATGAATCAGAAATTGAAAAAATCCTCATAATGCCACCCGACTGTCTGTCACTTCCAAGCACAGGCCATCCTCTCCCCCTTGCTACTGAACCGATGAATTCCTGTACAATCGGGATCCATGGGAAAACACAAGAGGGACACCTAGTGGCTGCTGATGGCGCACAGACAGCTGGAACACTTTCTCAACCCTGTCTCGTTATTCAGCTTGCTGGAAGAATACATTGCTCTTAAGCGATTCAAGAGTGCAAGGGAGAAGAGTGCTCCAAAGTAGATGTATGCATCACAGCAGGGGTTTCCAGCAATTTACCTTTCTGGTGAGCTGGTACTGCACTTTACACACACGTAGAGCACCAGACTGGGTGGAGGAGTGCGTGCGCATAAAGGTGGCTGAGGGCAATGGGAGCAAAACAACCTGGGGCACAGGGGACCCAGTCCCTTTCCTCCTCTTTCGTTCATGGGTAGGGGTACCTTTTTAAGGACCTTTGTTTAAAAAAAGCTACTGGGACAAAACACTCAAATCTATGCTTTAGAGGTATCTTCCCTGACCGGGAATCGAACCCGGGCCGCGGCGGTGAAAGCGCCAAATCCTAGCCACTAGACCACCAGGGAGGAGATGCTCTTGTGTGCTTGACTTGCTCACCCCCTTATTGTGACTAAGCTAACTCCAATATAAAAATTGCCCGTAAAGTCCGAGTGGGAGAAAGTTAGGTGTCACACAGTGTGTTTGTCATAAGCAATTACCTTTAGCCTCCTGCAAAAGCCTTTTAACTCCGCAAACAGCTCTTGCTGGACAGCCGGTGCTGCAGCAGCCAGCAGAAAAAGGGAGTTGAGTAAAGCTGGGCCTTAGGTCTCACCAGGGTGGCCGAGTGGTTAAGGCGTTGGACTTAAGATCCAATGGACGTTTGTCCGCATGGGTTCGAGCCCCATTCCTGGTATGGGTTTTCAGCTGCTTTGTAAGAAAGTGCAGATGGTTTTGAAAAGCATTTTCCTGCGCCCTTCCACTGCCCCTCTCCAACAGTCCCCATTCAAGTCTCAGCTGTGGGATCTGCTGCTATTCTGCTACCAGCATGGATGCTTCCCAAAGCAATGCAATGCCATCTACGCAGATCCCCTGCTTAGAGAAATACACCTCCTATATCTTTTCCCACTGAAGGGAGCAGGAGGAAGTACTTGCTTCCTGGGGAACATGGGTCTGCCCCTGGAATTTTTTAACCCGGCTCTTGCAGATTTCTCCCCTTTTTTGATTTCACCTACAAGCTCTCCCTTCCCGGAGGAGCAGGATCTGCTGATGCAGGCCCAGCTGGCTCAAACGTGCAAAGGCTTTTCCCCAAACCTCTGGGGGAAAATTGAGGAGAGTTCCCTGCCCCCGCCTCCTCTCGCCTTCCGAATGGGCTTCCAAACGGGCAATGCCCTGACGGGTCCCCCACAAGCCGTCCTGCCCATAGCCACACCCCTGTATAAGAGGGTGACCCATGTCCCTCACCCTCCATATTCGAACGGAAGGCACCGTCTGTCCTGAGGGGTGTACCAGACAGGCATCTCTCCAGCCAGGCAGACCCCTGCAGCACCCGTTAAGCTCCAAAGCCTATACATTCCCAGGATGCCACAGGTCAGTATGCAAATCAGACAGCCCTGGCCACACCCTCCCTGTGGCTAGCCTCTGCTTTTTTCCGTACGTGCAGCTCAGTTTTTTCTTACCCAGATCCAGACTTCCATTTTAGCAAAAAGGTGGGTTGCAATGGGTCCAGGATGCCATTTGGAAAAAAAACTGCAGGCCTGTCAAAGGAGACTTCCTGCCGCACGCCATGTGGTCAGAAGCCTACAAAAGGAATTGCACTTTGGAATACAGGGTCTCACTTGCTCAAGAGCCTTCCACAAGTGACTTTCCTCCCGCTGTGGAAAGCAGCTATAAAGGGACCTTGCGAAAATGATATTTGGAGCTATACTGCGTGATGCTAGGCAAACTGTGAGTCAGAAAGCAACTTCATTTTGAGAAGCCCGCGACCTACGGGAAGGAAAAGTTTTCAAGGGCAGAAGAAGGACTTTTCCCTGACCGGGAATCAAACCCGGGCCGCGGCGGTGAGAGCGCCGAATCCTAACCACTAGACCACCAGGGAGCCCAGTGCCATGCAGCAAAAGTTCATACACTGCTTTCCGAATGACAAAGCTCATGGGGGCTGAAAGCTTATTTTTCTCTACAGCACATATGAATCAGAAATTGAAAAAATCCTCATAATGCCACCCGACTGTCTGTCACTTCCAAGCACAGGCCATCCTCTCCCCCTTGCTACTGAACCGATGAATTCCTGTACAATCGGGATCCACGGGAAAACACAAGAGGGACACCTAGTGGCTGCTGATGGCGCACAGACAGCTGGAACACTTTCTCAACCCTGTCTCGTTATTCAGCTTGCTGGAAGAATACATTGCTCTTAAGCGATTCAAGAGTGCAAGGGAGAAGAGTGCTCCAAAGTAGATGTATGCATCACAGCAGGGGTTTCCAGCAATTTACCTTTCTGGTGAGCTGGTACTGCACTTTACACACACATAGAGCACCAGACTGGGTGGAGGAGTGCGTGCGCATAAAGGTGGCTGAGGGCAATGGGAGCAAAACAACCTGGGGCACAAGGGACCCAGTCCCTTTCCTCCTCTTTCGTTCATGGGTAGGGGTACCTTTTTAAGGACCTTCGTTTAAAAAAAGCTACTGGGACAAAACACTCAAATCTATGCTTTAGAGGTATCTTCCCTGACCGGGAATCGAACCCGGGCCGCGGCGGTAAAAGCGCTGAATCCTAGCCACTAGACCACCAGGGAGGAGATGCTCTTGTGTGCTTGCCTTGCTCACCCCCTTATTGTGACTAAGCTAACTCCAATATAAAAATTGCCCGTAAAGTCCGAGTGGGAGAAAGTTAGGTGTCACACAGTGTGTTTGTCATAAGCAATTACCTTCAGCCTCCTGCAAAAGCCTTTTAATTCCACAAACAGCTCTTGCTGGACAGCCGGTGCTGCAGCAGCCAGCAGAAAAAGGGAGTTGAGTAAAGCTGGACCTTGGGTCTCACCAGGGTGGCCGAGTGGTTAAGGCGTTGGACTTAAGATCCAATGGACGTTTGTCCGCATGTGTTCGAGCCCCATTCCTGGTATGGGTTTTCAGCTGCTTTGTAAGAAAGTGCAGATGCTTTTGAAAAGCGTTTTCCTGCGCCCTTCCACTGCCCCTCTCCAACAGTCCCCATTCAAGTCTCAGCTGTGGGGTCTGCTGCTATTCTGCTACCAGCATGGATGCTTCCCAAAGCAATGCAGTGCCATCTACGCAGATCCCCTGCTTAGAGAAATACACCTCCTATATCTTTTCCCACTGAAGGGAGCAGGAGGAAGTACTTGCTTCCTGGGGAACATGGGTCTGCCCCTGGAATTTTTTAACCCGGCTCTTGCAGATTTCTCCCCTTTTTTGATTTCACCCACAAGCTCTCCCTTGCCAGAGGAGCAGGATCTGCTGATGCAGGCCCGGCTGGCTCAAACGTGCAAAGGCTTTTCCCCAAACCTCTGGGGGAAAATTGAGGAGAGTTCCCTGCCCCCGCCTCCTCTCGCCTTCCGAACGGGCTTCCAAACGGGCAATGCCCTGACGGGTCCCCCACAACCCGTCCTGCCCACAGCCACACCCCTGTATAAGAGGGTGACCCATGTCCCTCACCCTCCATGTTCGAACGGAAGGCACCGTCTGTCCTGAGGGGTGTACCAGACAGGCATCTCTCCAGCCAGGCAGACCCCTGCAGCACCCGTTAAGCTCCAAAGCCTATACATTCCCAAGATGCCACAGGTCAGTATGCAAATCAGACTGCCCTGGCCACACCCTCCCTGTGGCTGGCCTCTGCTTTTTTCCGTACGTGCAGCTCAGTTTTTTCTTACCCAGATCCAGACTTCCATTTTAGCAAAAAGGTGGGTTGCAATGGGTCCAGGATGCCATTTGGAAACAAAGCCTGCAGGCCTGTCAAAGGAGACTTCCTGCCGCACGCCATGTGGTCAGAAGCCTACAAAAGGAATTGCACTTTGGAATACAGGGTCTCACTTGCTCAAGAGCCTTGCACAAGTGACTTTCCTCCCGCTGTGGAAAGCAGCTATAAAGGGACCTTGCGAAAATGATATTTGGAGCTATACTGCGTGATGCTAGGCAAACTGTGAGTCAGAAAGCAACTTCATTTTGAGAAGCCCGCGACCTACGGGAAGGAAAAGTTTTCAAGGGCAGAAGAAGGACTTTTCCCTGACCGGGAATCGAACCCGGGCCACGGCGGTGAGAGCGACGAATCCTAACCACTAGACCACCAGGGAGCCCAGTGCCATGCCGCAAAAGTTCATACACTGCTTTCCGAATGACAAAGCTCATGGGGGCTGAAAGCTTATTTTTCACTACAGCACATATGAATCAGAAATTGAAAAAATCCTCATAATGCCACCCGACTGTCTGTCACTTCCAAGCACAGGCCATCCTCTCCCCCTTGCTACTGAACCGATGAATTCCTGTACAATCGGGATCCACGGGAAAACACAAGAGGGACACCTAGTGGCTGCTGATGGCGCACAGACAGCTGGAACACTTTCTCAACCCTGTCTCGTTATTCAGCTTGCTGGTAGAATACATTGCTCTTAAGCGATTCAAGAGTGCAAGGGAGAAGAGTGCTCCAAAGTAGATGTATGCATCACAGCAGGGGTTTCCAGCAATTTACCTTTCTGGTGAGCTGGTACTGCACTTTACACACACATAGAGCACCAGACTGGGTGGAGGAGTGCGTGCGCATAAAGGTGGCTGAGGGCAATGGGAGCAAAACAACCTGGGGCACAGGGGACCCAGTCCCTTTCCTCCTCTTTCGTTCATGGGTAGGGGTACCTTTTTAAGGACCTTCGTTAAAAAAAGCTACTGGGACAAAACACTCAAATCTATGCTTTAGAGGTATCTTCCCTGACCGGGAATCGAACCCGGGCCGCGGCGTTGAAAGCGCCAAATCCTAGCCACTAGACCACCAGGGAGGAGATGCTCTTGTGTGCTTGCCTTGCTCACCCCCTTATTGTGACTAAGCTAACTCCATTATAAAAATTGCCCGTAAAGTCCGAGTGGGAGAAAGTTAGGTGTCACACAGTGTGTTTGTCATAAGCAATTACCTTTAGCCTCCTGCAAAAGCCTTTTAATTCCGCAAACAGCTCTTCCTGGACAGCCGGTGCTGCAGCAGCCAGCAGAAAAAGGGAGTTGAGTAAAGCTTGGCCTTGGGTCTCACCAGGGTGGCCGAGTGGTTAAGGCGTTGGACTTAAGATCCAATGGACGTTTATCCGCATGGGTTCGAGCCCCATTCCTGGTATGGGTTTTCAGCTGCTTTGTAAGAAAGTGCAGATGCTTTTGAAAAGCATTTTCCTGCGCCCTTCCACTGCCCCTCTCCAACAGTCCCCATTCAAGTCTCAGCTGTGGGGTCTGCTGCTATTCTGCTACCAGCATGGATGCTTCCCAAAGCAATGCAGTGCCATCTACGCAGATCCCCTGCTTAGAGAAATACACCTCCTATATCTTTTCCCACTGAAGGGAGCAGGAGGAAGTACTTGCTTCCTGGGGAACATGGGTCTGCCCCTGGAATTTTTTAACCCGGCTCTTGCAGATTTCTCCCCTTTTTTGATTTCACCCACAAGCTCTCCCTTGCCAGAGGAGCAGGATCTGCTGATGCAGGCCCGGCTGGCTCAAACGTGCAAAGGCTTTTCCCCAAACCTCTGGGGGAAAATTGAGGAGAGTTCCCTGCCCCCGCCTCCTCTCGCCTTCCGAACGTGCTTCCAAACGGGCAATGCCCTGACGGGTCCCCCACAACCCGTCCTGCCCACAGCCACACCCCTGTATAAGAGGGTGACCCATGTCCCTCACCCTCCATGTTCGAACGGAAGGCACCGTCTGTCCTGAGGGGTGTACCAGACAGGCATCTCTCCAGCCAGGCAGACCCCTGCAGCACCCGTTAAGCTCCAAAGCCTATACATTCCCAAGATGCCACAGGTCAGTATGCAAATCAGACTGCCCTGGCCACACCCTCCCTGTGGCTGGCCTCTGCTTTTTTCCGTACGTGCAGCTCAGTTTTTTCTTACCCAGATCCAGACTTCCATTTTAGCAAAAAGGTGGGTTGCAATGGGTCCAGGATGCCATTTGGAAACAAAGCCTGCAGGCCTGTCAAAGGAGACTTCCTGCCGCACGCCATGTGGTCAGAAGCCTACAAAAGGAATTGCACTTTGGAATACAGGGTCTCACTTGCTCAAGAGCCTTGCACAAGTGACTTTCCTCCCGCTGTGGAAAGCAGCTATAAAGGGACCTTGCGAAAATGATATTTGGAGCTATACTGCGTGATGCTAGGCAAACTGTGAGTCAGAAAGCAACTTCATTTTGAGAAGCCCGCGACCTACGGGAAGGAAAAGTTTTCAAGGGCAGAAGAAGGACTTTTCCCTGACCGGGAATCGAACCCGGGCCGCGGCGGTGAGAGCGCCGAATCCTAACCACTAGACCACCAGGGAGCCCAGTGCCATGCAGCAAAAGTTCATACACTGCTTTCCGAATGACAAAGCTCATGGGGGCGGAAAGCTTATTTTTCACTACAGCACATATGAATCAGAAATTGAAAAAATCCTCATAATGCCACCCGACTGTCTGTCACTTCCAAGCACAGGCCATCCTCTCCCCCTTGCTACTGAACCGATGAATTCCTGTACAATCGGGATCCACGGGAAAACACAAGAGGGACACCTAGTGGCTGCTGATGGCGCACAGACAGCTGGAACACTTTCTCAACCCTGTCTCGTTATTCAGCTTGCTGGTAGAATACATTGCTCTTAAGCGATTCAAGAGTGCAAGGGAGAAGAGTGCTCCAAAGTAGATGTATGCATCACAGCAGGGGTTTCCAGCAATTTACCTTTCTGGTGAGCTGGTACTGCACTTTACACACACATAGAGCACCAGACTGGGTGGAGGAGTGCGTGCGCATAAAGGTGGCTGAGGGCAATGGGAGCAAAACAACCTGGGGCACAGGGGACCCAGTCCCTTTCCTCCTCTTTCGTTCATGGGTAGGGGTACCTTTTTAAGGACCTTCGTTAAAAAAAGCTACTGGGACAAAACACTCAAATCTATGCTTTAGAGGTATCTTCCCTGACCGGGAATCGAACCCGGGCCGCGGCGGTGAAAGCACCGAATCCTAGCCACTAGACCACCAGGGAGGAGATGCTCTTGTGTGCTTGCCTTGCTCACCCCCTTATTGTGACTAAGCTAACTCCATTATAAAAATTGCCCGTAAAGTCCGAGTGGGAGAAAGTTAGGTGTCACACAGTGTGTTTGTCATAAGCAATTACCTTTAGCCTCCTGCAAAAGCCTTTTAATTCCGCAAACAGCTCTTCCTGGACAGCCGGTGCTGCAGCAGCCAGCAGAAAAAGGGAGTTGAGTAAAGCTTGACCTTGGGTCTCACCAGGGTGGCCGAGTGGTTAAGGCGTTGGACTTAAGATCCAATGGACGTTTATCCGCATGGGTTCGAGCCCCATTCCTGGTATGGGTTTTCAGCTGCTTTGTAAGAAAGTGCAGATGCTTTTGAAAAGCATTTTCCTGCGCCCTTCCACTGCCCCTCTCCAACAGTCCCCAGTCAAGTCTCAGCTGTGGGGTCTGCTGCTATTCTGCTACCAGCATGGATGCTTCCCAAAGCAATGCAGTGCCATCTACGCAGATCCCCTGCTTAGAGAAATACACCTCCTATATCTTTTCCCACTGAAGGGAGCAGGAGGAAGTACTTGCTTCCTGGGGAACATGGGTCTGCCCCTGGAATTTTTTAACCCGGCTCTTGCAGATTTCTCCCCTTTTTTGATTTCACCTACAAGCTCTCCCTTGCCAGAGGAGCAGGATCTGCTGATGCAGGCCTGGCTGGCTCAAACGTGCAAAGGCTTTTCCCCAAACCTCTGGGGGAAAATTGAGGAGAGTTCCCTGCCCCCGCCTCCTCTCGCCTTCCGAACGGGCTTCCAAACGGGCAATGCCCTGACGGGTCCCCCACAACCCGTCCTGCCCACAGCCACACCCCTGTATAAGAGGGTGACCCATGTCCCTCACCCTCCATGTTCGAACGGAAGGCACCGTCTGTCCTGAGGGGTGTACCAGACAGGCATCTCTCCAGCCAGGCAGACCCCTGCAGCACCCGTTAAGCTCCAAAGCCTATACATTCCCAAGATGCCACAGGTCAGTATGCAAATCAGACTGCCCTGGCCACACCCTCCCTGTGGCTGGCCTCTGCTTTTTTCCGTACGTGCAGCTCAGTTTTTTCTTACCCAGATCCAGACTTCCATTTTAGCAAAAAGGTGGGTTGCAATGGGTCCAGGATGCCATTTGGAAACAAAGCCTGCAGGCCTGTCAAAGGAGACTTCCTGCCGCACGCCATGTGGTCATAAGCCTACAAAAGGAATTGCACTTTGGAATACAGGGTCTCACTTGCTCAAGAGCCTTGCACAAGTGACTTTCCTCCCGCTGTGGAAAGCAGCTATAAAGGGACCTTGCAAAAATGATATTTGGAGCTATACTGCGTGATGCTAGGCAAACTGTGAGTCAGAAAGCAACTTCATTTTGAGAAGCCCGCGACCTACGGGAAGGAAAAGTTTTCAAGGGCAGAAGAAGGACTTTTCCCTGACCGGGAATCGAACCCGGGCCGCAGCGGTGAGAGCGCCGAATCCTAACCACTAGACCACCAGGGAGCCCAGTGCCATGCAGCAAAAGTTCATACACTGCTTTCCGAATGACAAAGCTCATGGGGGCTGAAAGCTTATTTTTCTCTACAGCACATATGAATCAGAAATTGAAAAAATCCTCATAATGCCACCCGACTGTCTGTCACTTCCAAGCACAGGCCATCCTCTCCCCCTTGCTACTGAACCGATGAATTCCTGTACAATCGGGATCCACGGGAAAACACAAGAGGGACACCTAGTGGCTGCTGATGGCGCACAGACAGCTGGAACACTTTCTCAACCCTGTCTCGTTATTCAGCTTGCTGGAAGAATACATTGCTCTTAAGCGATTCAAGAGTGCAAGGGAGAAGAGTGCTCCAAAGTAGATGTATGCATCACAGCAGGGGTTTCCAGCAATTTACCTTTCTGGTGAGCTGGTACTGCACTTTACACACACATAGAGCAGCAGACTGGGTGGAGGAGTGCGTGCGCATAAAGGTGGCTGAGGGCAATGGGAGCAAAACAACCTGGGGCACAAGGGACCCAGTCCCTTTCCTCCTCTTTCGTTCATGGGTAGGGGTACCTTTTTAAGGACCTTCGTTTAAAAAAAGCTACTGGGACAAAACACTCAAATCTATGCTTTAGAGGTATCTTCCTGACCGGGAATCGAACCCGGGCTGCGGCGGTGAAAGCGCCGAATCCTAGCCACTAGACCACCAGGGAGGAGATGCTCTTGTGTGCTTGCCTTGCTCACCCCCTTATTGTGATTAAGCTAACTCCAATATAAAAATTGCCCGTAAAGTCCGAGTGGGAGAAAGTTAGGTGTCACACAGTGTGTTTGTCATAAGCAATTACCTTTAGCCTCCTGCAAAAGCCTTTTAATTCCGCAAACAGCTCTTCCTGGACAGCCGGTGCTGCAGCAGCCAGCAGAAAAAGGGAGTTGAGTAAAGCTTGGCCTTGGGTCTCACCAGGGTGGCCGAGTGGTTAAGGCGTTGGACTTAAGATCCAATGGACGTTTGTCCGCATGGGTTCGAGCCCCATTCCTGGTATGGGTTTTCAGCTGCTTTGTAAGAAAGTGCAGATGCTTTTGAAAAGCATTTTCCTGCGCCCTTCCACTGCCCCTCTCCAACAGTCCCCATTCAAGTCTCAGCTGTGGGGTCTGCTGCTATTCTGCTACCAGCATGGATGCTTCCCAAAGCAATGCAGTGCCATCTACGCAGATCCCCTGCTTAGAGAAATACACCTCCTATATCTTTTCCCACTGAAGGGAGCAGGAGGAAGTACTTGCTTCCTGGGGAACATGGGTCTGCCCCTGGGATTTTTTAACCCGGCTCTTGCAGATTTCTCCCCTTTTTTGATTTCACCTACAAGCTCTCCCTTGCCAGAGGAGCAGGATCTGCTGATGCAGGCCCGGCTGGCTCAAACGTGCAAAGGCTTTTCCCCAAACCTCTGGGGGAAAATTGAGGAGAGTTCCCTGCCCCCGCCTCCTCTCGCCTTCCGAACGGGCTTCCAAACGGGCAATGCCCTGACGGGTCCCCCACAACCCGTCCTGCCCACAGCCACACCCCTGTATAAGAGGGTGACCCATGTCCCTCACCCTCCATGTTCGAACGGAAGGCACCGTCTGTCCTGAGGGGTGTACCAGACAGGCATCTCTCCAGCCAGGCAGACCCCTGCAGCACCCGTTAAGCTCCAAAGCCTATACATTCCCAAGATGCCACAGGTCAGTATGCAAATCAGACTGCCCTGGCCACACCCTCCCTGTGGCTGGCCTCTGCTTTTTTCCGTACGTGCAGCTCAGTTTTTTCTTACCCAGATCCAGACTTCCATTTTAGCAAAAAGGTGGGTTGCAATGGGTCCAGGATGCCATTTGGAAACAAAGCCTGCAGGCCTGTCAAAGGAGACTTCCTGCCGCACGCCATGTGGTCAGAAGCCTACAAAAGGAATTGCACTTTGGAATACAGGGTCTCACTTGCTCAAGAGCCTTGCACAAGTGACTTTCCTCCCGCTGTGGAAAGCAGCTATAAAGGGACCTTGCGAAAATGATATTTGGAGCTATACTGCGTGATGCTAGGCAAACTGTGAGTCAGAAAGCAACTTCATTTTGAGAAGCCCGCGACCTACGGGAAGGAAAAGTTTTCAAGGACAGAAGAAGGACTTTTCCCTGACCGGGAATTGAACCCGGGCCGCGGCGGTGAGAGCGCCGAATCCTAACCACTAGACCACCAGGGAGCCCAGTGCCATGCAGCAAAAGTTCATACACTGCTTTCCGAATGACAAAGCTCATGGGGGCTGAAAGCTTATTTTTCTCTACAGCACATATGAATCAGAAATTGAAAAAATCCTCATAATGCCACCCGACTGTCTGTCACTTCAAAGCACAGGCCATCCTCTCCCCCTTGCTACTGAACCGATGAATTCCTGTACAATCGGGATCCACGGGAAAACACAAGAGGGACATCTAGTGGCTGCTGATGGCGCACAGACAGCTGGAACACTTTCTCAACCCTGTCTCGTTATTCAGCTTGCTGGAAGAATACATTGCTCTTAAGCGATTCAAGAGTGCAAGGGAGAAGAGTGCTCCAAAGTAGATGTATGCATCACAGCAGGGGTTTCCAGCAATTTACCTTTCTGGTGAGCTGGTACTGCACTTTACACACACATAGAGCACCAGACTGGGTGGAGGAGTGCGTGCGCATAAAGGTGGCTGAGGGCAATGGGAGCAAAACAACCTGGGGCACAGGGGACCCAGTCCCTTTCCTCCTCTTTCGTTCATGGGTAGGGGTACCTTTTTAAGGACCTTCGTTAAAAAAAGCTACTGGGACAAAACACTCAAATCTATGCTTTAGAGGTATCTTCCCTGACCGGGAATCGAACCCGGGCCGCGGCGGTGAAAGCGCCGAATCCTAGCCACTAGACCACCAGGGAGGAGATGCTCTTGTGTGCTTGCCTTGCTCACCCCCTTATTGTGACTAAGCTAACTCCATTATAAAAATTGCCCGTAAAGTCCGAGTGGGAGAAAGTTAGGTGTCACACAGTGTGTTTGTCATAAGCAATTACCTTTAGCCTCCTGCAAAAGCCTTTTAATTCCGCAAACAGCTCTTCCTGGACAGCCGGTGCTGCAGCAGCCAGCAGAAAAAGGGAGTTGAGTAAAGCGGGGCCTTCGGTCTCACCAGGGTGGCCGAGTGGTTAAGGCGTTGGACTTAAGATCCAATGGACGTTTGTCCGCATGGGTTCGAGCCCCATTCCTGGTATGGGTTTTCAGCTGCTTTGTAAGAAAGTGCAGATGCTTTTGAAAAGCATTTTCCTGCGCCCTTCCACTGCCCCTCTCCAACAGTCCCCATTCAAGTCTCAGCTGTGGGGTCTGCTGCTATTCTGCTACCAGCATGGATGCTTCCCAAAGCAATGCAGTGCCATCTACGCAGATCCCCTGCTTAGAGAAATACACCTCCTATATCTTTTCCCACTGAAGGGAGCAGGAGGAAGTACTTGCTTCCTGGGGAACATGGGTCTGCCCCTGGAATTTTTTAACCCGGCTCTTGCAGATTTCTCCCCTTTTTTGATTTCACCTACAAGCTCTCCCTTGCCAGAGGAGCAGGATCTGCTGATGCAGGCCCGGCTGGCTCAAACGTGCAAAGGCTTTTCCCCAAACCTCTGGGGGAAAATTGAGGAGAGTTCCCTGCCCCCGCCTCCTCTCGCCTTCCGAACGGGCTTCCAAACGGGCAATGCCCTGACGGGTCCCCCACAACCCGTCCTGCCCACAGCCACACCCCTGTATAAGAGGGTGACCCATGTCCCTCACCCTCCATGTTCGAACGGAAGGCACCGTCTGTCCTGAGGGGTGTACCAGACAGGCATCTCTCCAGCCAGGCAGACCCCTGCAGCACCCGTTAAGCTCCAAAGCCTATACATTCCCAAGATGCCACAGGTCAGTATGCAAATCAGACTGCCCTGGCCACACCCTCCCTGTGGCTGGCCTCTGCTTTTTTCCGTACGTGCAGCTCAGTTTTTTCTTACCCAGATCCAGACTTCCATTTTAGCAAAAAGGTGGGTTGCAATGGGTCCAGGATGCCATTTGGAAACAAAGCCTGCAGGCCTGTCAAAGGAGACTTCCTGCCGCACGCCATGTGGTCAGAAGCCTACAAAAGGAATTGCACTTTGGAATACAGGGTCTCACTTGCTCAAGAGCCTTGCACAAGTGACTTTCCTCCCGCTGTGGAAAGCAGCTATAAAGGGACCTTGCGAAAATGATATTTGGAGCTATACTGCGTGATGCTAGGCAAACTGTGAGTCAGAAAGCAACTTCATTTTGAGAAGCCCGCGACCTACGGGAAGGAAAAGTTTTCAAGGGCAGAAGAAGGACTTTTCCCTGACCGGGAATCGAACCCGGGCCGCGGCGGTGAGAGCGCCGAATCCTAACCACTAGACCACCAGGGAGCCCAGTGCCATGCAGCAAAAGTTCATACACTGCTTTCCGTATGACAAAGCTCATGGGGGCTGAAAGCTTATTTTTCTCTACAGCACATATGAATCAGAAATTGAAAAAATCCTCATAATGCCACCCGACTGTCTGTCACTTCCAAGCACAGGCCATCCTCTCCCCCTTGCTACTGAACCGATGAATTCCTGTACAATCGGGATCCACGGGAAAACACAAGAGGGACACCTAGTGGCTGCTGATGGCGCACAGACAGCTGGAACACTTTCTCAACCCTGTCTCGTTATTCAGCTTGCTGGAAGAATACATTGCTCTTAAGCGATTCAAGAGTGCAAGGGAGAAGAGTGCTCCAAAGTAGATGTATGCATCACAGCAGGGGTTTCCAGCAATTTACCTTTCTGGTGAGCTGGTACTGCACTTTACACACACATAGAGCACCAGACTGGGTGGAGGAGTGCGTGCGCATAAAGGTGGCTGAGGGCAATGGGAGCAAAACAACCTGGGGCACAAGGGACCCAGTCCCTTTCCTCCTCTTTCGTTCATGGGTAGGGGTACCTTTTTAAGGACCTTCGTTTAAAAAAAGCTACTGGGACAAAACACTCAAATCTATGCTTTAGAGGTATCTTCCCTGACCGGGAATCGAACCCGGGCCGCGGCGGTGAAAGCGACGAATCCTAGCCACTAGACCACCAGGGAGGAGATGCTCTGGTGTGCTTGCATTGCTCACCCCCTTATTGTGACTAAGCTAACTCCAATATAAAAATTGCCCGTAAAGTCCGAGTGAGAGAAAGTTAGGTGTCACACAGTGTGTTTGTCATAAGCAATTACCTTCAGCCTCCTGCAAAAGCCTTTTAATTCCGCAAACAGCTCTTGCTGGACAGCCGGTGCTGCAGCAGCCAGCAGAAAAAGGGAGTTGAGTAAAGCTGGACCTTGGGTCTCACCAGGGTGGCCGAGTGGTTAAGGCGTTGGACTTAAGATCCAATGGACGTTTGTCCGCATGGGTTCGAGCCCCATTCCTGGTATGGGTTTTCAGCTGCTTTGTAAGAAAGTGCAGATGCTTTTGAAAAGCATTTTCCTGCGCCCTTCCACTGCCCCTCTCCAACAGTCCCCATTCAAGTCTCAGCTGTGGGGTCTGCTGCTATTCTGCTACCAGCATGGATGCTTCCCAAAGCAATGCAGTGCCATCTACGCAGATCCCCTGCTTAGAGAAATACACCTCCTATATCTTTTCCCACTGAAGGGAGCAGGAGGAAGTACTTGCTTCCTGGGGAACATGGGTCTGCCCCTGGAATTTTTTAACCCGGCTCTTGCAGATTTCTCCCCTTTTTTGATTTCACCTACAAGCTCTCCCTTGCCAGAGGAGCAGGATCTGCTGATGCAGGCCCGGCTGGCTCAAACGTGCAAAGGCTTTTCCCCAAACCTCTGGGGGAAAATTGAGGAGAGTTCCCTGCCCCCGCCTCCTCTCGCCTTCCGAACGGGCTTCCAAACGGGCAATGCCCTGACGGGTCCCCCACAACCCGTCCTGCCCACAGCCACACCCCTGTATAAGAGGGTGACCCATGTCCCTCACCCTCCATGTTCGAACAGAAGGCACCGTCTGTCCTGAGGGGTGTACCAGACAGGCATCTCTCCAGCCAGGCAGACCCCTGCAGCACCCGTTAAGCTCCAAAGCCTATACATTCCCAAGATGCCACAGGTCAGTATGCAAATCAGACTGCCCTGGCCACACCCTCCCTGTGGCTGGCCTCTGCTTTTTTCCGTACGTGCAGCTCAGTTTTTTCTTACCCAGATCCAGACTTCCATTTTAGCAAAAAGGTGGGTTGCAATGGGTCCAGGATGCCATTTGGAAACAAAGCCTGCAGGCCTGTCAAAGGAGACTTCCTGCCGCACGCCATGTGGTCAGAAGCCTACAAAAGGAATTGCACTTTGGAATACAGGGTCTCACTTGCTCAAGAGCCTTGCACAAGTGACTTTCCTCCCGCTGTGGAAAGCAGCTATAAAGGGACCTTGCAAAAATGATATTTGGAGCTATACTGCGTGATGCTAGGCAAACTGTGAGTCAGAAAGCAACTTCATTTTGAGAAGCCCGCAACCTACGGGAAGGAAAAGTTTTCAAGGGCAGAAGAAGGACTTTTCCCTGACCGGGAATCGAACCCGGGCCGCGGCGGTGAGAGCGCCGAATCCTAACCACTAGACCACCAGGGAGCCCAGTGCCATGCAGCAAAAGTTCATACACTGCTTTCCGAATGACAAAGCTCATGGGGGCTGAAAGCTTATTTTTCTCTACAGCACATATGAATCAGAAATTGAAAAAATCCTCATAATGCCACCCGACTGTCTGTCACTTCCAAGCACAGGCCATCCTCTCCCCCTTGCTACTGAACCGATGAATTCCTGTACAATCGGGATCCACGGGAAAACACAAGAGGGACATCTAGTGGCTGCTGATGGCGCACAGACAGCTGGAACACTTTCTCAACCCTGTCTCGTTATTCAGCTTGCTGGAAGAATACATTGCTCTTAAGCGATTCAAGAGTGCAAGGGAGAAGAGTGCTCCAAAGTAGATGTATGCATCACAGCAGGGGTTTCCAGCAAATTACCTTTCTGGTGAGCTGGTACTGCACTTTACACACACATAGAGCACCAGACTGGGTGGAGGAGTGCGTGCGCATAAAGGTGGCTGAGGGCAATGGGAGCAAAACAACCTGGGGCACAGGGGACCCAGTCCCTTTCCTCCTCTTTCGTTCATGGGTAGGGGTACCTTTTTAAGGACCTTCGTTAAAAAAAGCTACTGGGACAAAACACTCAAATCTATGCTTTAGAGGTATCTTCCCTGACCGGGAATCGAACCCGGGCCACGGCGGTGAAAGCGCCGAATCCTAGCCACTAGACCACCAGGGAGGAGATGCTCTTGTGTGCTTGCCTTGCTCACCCCCTTATTGTGACTAAGCTAACTCCATTATAAAAATTGCCCGTAAAGTCCGAGTGGGAGAAAGTTAGGTGTCACACAGTGTGTTTGTCATAAGCAATTACCTTTAGCCTCCTGCAAAAGCCTTTTAATTCCGCAAACAGCTCTTCCTGGACAGCCGGTGCTGCAGCAGCCAGCAGAAAAAGGGAGTTGAGTAAAGCTTGGCCTTGGGTCTCACCAGGGTGGCCGAGTGGTTAAGGCGTTGGACTTAAGATCCAATGGACGTTTATCCGCATGGGTTCGAGCCCTATTCCTGGTATGGGTTTTCAGCTGCTTTGTAAGAAAGTGCAGATGCTTTTGAAAAGCATTTTCCTGCGCCCTTCCACTGCCCCTCTCCAACAGTCCCCATTCAAGTCTCAGCTGTGGGGTCTGCTGCTATTCTGCTACCAGCATGGATGCTTCCCAAAGCAATGCAGTGCCATCTACGCAGATCCCCTGCTTAGAGAAATACACCTCCTATATCTTTTCCCACTGAAGGGAGCAGGAGGAAGTACTTGCTTCCTGGGGAACATGGGTCTGCCCCTGGAATTTTTTAACCCGGCTCTTGCAGATTTCTCCCCTTTTTTGATTTCACCTACAAGCTCTCCCTTGCCAGAGGAGCAGGATCTGCTGATGCAGGCCCGGCTGGCTCAAACGTGCAAAGGCTTTTCCCCAAACCTCTGGGGGAAAATTGAGGAGAGTTCCCTGCCCCCGCCTCCTCTCGCCTTCCGAACGGGCTTCCAAACGGGCAATGCCCTGACGGGTCACCCACAACCCGTCCTGCCCACAGCCACACCCCTGTATAAGAGGGTGACCCATGTCCCTCACCCTCCATGTTCGAACGGAAGGCACCGTCTGTCCTGAGGGGTGTACCAGACAGGCATCTCTCCAGCCAGGCAGACCCCTGCAGCACCCGTTAAGCTCCAAAGCCTATACATTCCCAAGATGCCACAGGTCAGTATGCAAATCAGACTGCCCTGGCCACACCCTCCCTGTGGCTGGCCTCTGCTTTTTTCCGTACGTGCAGCTCAGTTTTTTCTTACCCAGATCCAGACTTCCATTTTAGCAAAAAGGTGGGTTGCAATGGGTCCAGGATGCCATTTGGAAACAAAGCCTGCAGGCCTGTCAAAGGAGACTTCCTGCCGCACGCCATGTGGTCAGAAGCCTACAAAAGGAATTGCACTTTGGAATACAGGGTCTCACTTGCTCAAGAGCCTTGCACAAGTGACTTTCCTCCCGCTGTGGAAAGCAGCTATAAAGGGACCTTGCGAAAATGATATTTGGAGGTATACTGCGTGATGCTAGGCAAACTGTGAGTCAGAAAGCAACTTCATTTTGAGAAGCCCGCGACCTACGGGAAGGAAAAGTTTTCAAGGGCAGAAGAAGGACTTTTCCCTGACCGGGAATCGAACCTGGGCCACGGCGGTGAGAGCGCCGAATCCTAACCACTAGACCACCAGGGAGCCCAGTGCCATGCAGCAAAAGTTCATACACTGCTTTCCGAATGACAAAGCTCATGGGGGCTGAAAGCTTATTTTTCACTACAGCACATATGAATCAGAAATTGAAAAAATCCTCATAATGCCACCCGACTGTCTGTCACTTCCAAGCACAGGCCATCCTCTCCCCCTTGCTACTGAACCGATGAATTCCTGTACAATCGGGATCCACGGGAAAACACAAGAGGGACACCTAGTGGCTGCTGATGGCGCACAGACAGCTGGAACACTTTCTCAACCCTGTCTCGTTATTCAGCTTGCTGGAAGAATACATTGCTCTTAAGCGATTCAAGAGTGCAAGGGAGAAGAGTGCTCCAAAGTAGATGTATGCATCACAGCAGGGGTTTCCAGCAATTTACCTTTCTGGTGAGCTGGTACTGCACTTTACACACACATAGAGCACCAGACTGGGTGGAGGAGTGCGTGCGCATAAAGGTGGCTGAGGGCAATGGGAGCAAAACAACCTGGGGCACAAGGGACCCAGTCCCTTTCCTCCTCTTTCGTTCATGGGTAGGGGTACCTTTTTAAGGACCTTCGTTTAAAAAAAGCTACTGGGACAAAACACTCAAATCTATGCTTTAGAGGTATCTTCCCTGACCGGGAATCGAAGCCGGGCCGCGGCGGTGAAAGCACCGAATCCTAGCCACTAGACCACCAGGGAGGAGATGCTCTTGTGTGCTTGCCTTGCTCACCCCCTTATTGTGACTAAGCTAACTCCATTATAAAAATTGCCCGTAAAGTCCGAGTGGGAGAAAGTTAGGTGTCACACAGTGTGTTTGTCATAAGCAATTACCTTTAGCCTCCTGCAAAAGCCTTTTAATTCCGCAAACAGCTCTTCCTGGACAGCCGGTGCTGCAGCAGCCAGCAGAAAAAGGGAGTTGAGTAAAGCTTGGCCTTGGGTCTCACCAGGGTGGCCGAGTGGTTAAGGCGTTGGACTTAAGATCCAATGGATGTTTGTCCGCATGGGTTTGAGCCCCATTCCTGGTATGGGTTTTCAGCTGCTTTGTAAGAAAGTGCAGATGCTTTTGAAAAGCATTTTCCTGCGCCCTTCCACTGCCCCTCTCCAACAGTCCCCATTCAAGTCTCAGCTGTGGGGTCTGCTGCTATTCTGCTACCAGCATGGATGCTTCCCAAAGCATTGCAGTGCCATCTACGCAGATCCCCTGCTTAGAGAAATACACCTCCTATATCTTTTCCCACTGAAGGGAGCAGGAGGAAGTACTTGCTTCCTGGGGAACATGGGTCTGCCCCTGGAATTTTTTAACCCGGCTCTTGCAGATTTCTCCCCTTTTTTGATTTCACCTACAAGCTCTCCCTTGCCAGAGGAGCAGGATCTGCTGATGCAGGCCCGGCTGGCTCAAACGTGCAAAGGCTTTTCCCCAAACCTCTGGGGGAAAATTGAGGAGAGTTCCCTGCCCCCGCCTCCTCTCGCCTTCCGAACGGGCTTCCAAACGGGCAATGCCCTGACGGGTCCCCCACAACCCGTCCTGCCCACAGCCACACCCCTGTATAAGAGGGTGACCCATGTCCCTCACCCTCCATGTTCGAACGGAAGGCACCGTCTGTCCTGAGGGGTGTACCAGACAGGCATCTCTCCAGCCAGGCAGACCCCTGCAGCACCCGTTAAGCTCCAAACCCTATACATTCCCAAGATGCCACAGGTCAGTATGCAAATCAGACTGCCCTGGCCACACCCTCCCTGTGGCTGGCCTCTGCTTTTTTCCGTACGTGCAGCTCAGTTTTTTCTTACCCAGATCCAGACTTCCATTTTAGCAAAAAGGTGGGTTGCAATGGGTCCAGGATGCCATTTGGAAACAAAGCCTGCAGGCCTGTCAAAGGAGACTTCCTGCCGCACGCCATGTGGTCAGAAGCCTACAAAAGGAATTGCACTTTGGAATACAGGGTCTCACTTGCTCAAGAGCCTTGCACAAGTGACTTTCCTCCCGCTGTGGAAAGCAGCTATAAAGGGACCTTGCAAAAATGATATTTGGAGCTATACTGCGTGATGCTAGGCAAACTGTGAGTCAGAAAGCAACTTCATTTTGAGAAGCCCGCGACCTACGGGAAGGAAAAGTTTTCAAGGGCAGAAGAAGGACTTTTCCCTGACCGGGAATCGAACCCGGGCCGCGGCGGTGAGAGCGCCGAATCCTAACCACTAGACCACCAGGGAGCTCAGTGCCATGCAGCAAAAGTTCATACACTGCTTTCCGAATGACAAAGCTCATGGGGGCTGAAAGCTTATTTTTCTCTACAGCACATATGAATCAGAAATTGAAAAAATCCTCATAATGCCACCCGACTGTCTGTCACTTCCAAGCACAGGCCATCCTCTCCCCCTTGCTACTGAACCGATGAATTCCTGTACAATCGGGATCCACGGGAAAACACAAGAGGGACACCTAGTGGCTGCTGATGGCGCACAGACAGCTGGAACACTTTCTCAACCCTGTCTCGTTATTCAGCTTGCTGGAAGAATACATTGCTCTTAAGCGATTCAAGAGTGCAAGGGAGAAGAGTGCTCCAAAGTAGATGTATGCATCACAGCAGGGGTTTCCAGCAATTTACCTTTCTGGTGAGCTGGTACTGCACTTTACACACACATAGAGCACCAGACTGGGTGGAGGAGTGCGTGCGCATAAAGGTGGCTGAGGGCAATGGGAGCAAAACAACCTGGGGCACAAGGGACCCAGTCCCTTTCCTCCTCTTTCGTTCATGGGTAGGGGTACCTTTTTAAGGACCTTCGTTTAAAAAAAGCTACTGGGACAAAACACTCAAATCTATGCTTTAGAGGTATCTTCCCTGACCGGGAATCGAAGCCGGGCCACGGCGGTGAAAGCACCGAATCCTAGCCACTAGACCACCAGGGAGGAGATGCTCTTGTGTGCTTGCCTTGCTCACCCCCTTATTGTGACTAAGCTAACTCCATTATAAAAATTGCCCGTAAAGTCCGAGTGGGAGAAAGTTAGGTGTCACACAGTGTGTTTGTCATAAGCAATTACCTTTAGCCTCCTGCAAAAGCCTTTTAATTCCTCAAACAGCTCTTCCTGGACAGCCGGTGCTGCAGCAGCCAGCAGAAAAAGGGAGTTGAGTAAAGCTTGGCCTTGGGTCTCACCAGGGTGGCCGAGTGGTTAAGGCGTTGGACTTAAGATCCAATGGATGTTTGTCCGCATGGGTTCGAGCCCCATTCCTGGTATGGGTTTTCAGCTGCTTTGTAAGAAAGTGCAGATGCTTTTGAAAAGCATTTTCCTGCGCCCTTCCACTGCCCCTCTCCAACAGTCCCCATTCAAGTCTCAGCTGTGGGGTCTGCTGCTATTCTGCTACCAGCATGGATGCTTCCCAAAGCATTGCAGTGCCATCTACGCAGATCCCCTGCTTAGAGAAATACACCTCCTATATCTTTTCCCACTGAAGGGAGCAGGAGGAAGTACTTGCTTCCTGGGGAACATGGGTCTGCCCCTGGAATTTTTTAACCCGGCTCTTGCAGATTTCTCCCCTTTTTTGATTTCACCTACAAGCTCTCCCTTGCCAGAGGAGCAGGATCTGCTGATGCAGGCCCGGCTGGCTCAAACGTGCAAAGGCTTTTCCCCAAACCTCTGGGGGAAAATTGAGGAGAGTTCCCTGCCCCCGCCTCCTCTCGCCTTCCGAACGGGCTTCCAAACGGGCAATGCCCTGACGGGTCCCCCACAACCCGTCCTGCCCACAGCCACACCCCTGTATAAGAGGGTGACCCATGTCCCTCACCCTCCATGTTCGAACGGAAGGCACCGTCTGTCCTGAGGGGTGTACCAGACAGGCATCTCTCCAGCCAGGCAGACCCCTGCAGCACCCGTTAAGCTCCAAAGCCTATACATTCCCAAGATGCCACAGGTCAGTATGCAAATCAGACTGCCCTGGCCACACCCTCCCTGTGGCTGGCCTCTGCTTTTTTCCGTACGTGCAGCTCAGTTTTTTCTTACCCAGATCCAGACTTCCATTTTAGCAAAAAGGTGGGTTGCAATGGGTCCAGGATGCCATTTGGAAACAAAGCCTGCAGGCCTGTCAAAAGAGACTTCCTGCCGCACGCCATGTGGTCAGAAGCCTACAAAAGGAATTGCACTTTGGAATACAGGGTCTCACTTGCTCAAGAGCCTTGCACAAGTGACTTTCCTCCCGCTGTGGAAAGCAGCTATAAAGGGACCTTGCGAAAATGATATTTGGAGCTATACTGCGTGATGCTAGGCAAACTGTGAGTCAGAAAGCAACTTCATTTTGAGAAGCCCGCGACCTACGGGAAGGAAAAGTTTTCAAGGACAGAAGAAGGACTTTTCCCTGACCGGGAATCGAACCCGGGCCGCGGCGGTGAGAGCGCCGAATCCTAACCACTAGACCACCAGGGAGCCCAGTGCCATGCAGCAAAAGTTCATACACTGCTTTCCGAATGACAAAGCTCATGGGGGCTGAAAGCTTATTTTTCTCTACAGCACATATGAATCAGAAATTGAAAAAATCCTCATAATGCCACCCGACTGTCTGTCACTTCCAAGCACAGGCCATCCTCTCCCCCTTGCTACTGAACCGATGAATTCCTGTACAATCGGGATCCACGGGAAAACACAAGAGGGACATCTAGTGGCTGCTGATGGCGCACAGACAGCTGGAACACTTTCTCAACCCTGTCTCGTTATTCAGCTTGCTGGAAGAATACATTGCTCTTAAGCGATTCAAGAGTGCAAGGGAGAAGAGTGCTCCAAAGTAGATGTATGCATCACAGCAGGGGTTTCCAGCAATTTACCTTTCTGGTGAGCTGGTACTGCACTTTACACACACATAGAGCACCAGACTGGGTGGAGGAGTGCGTGCGCATAAAGGTGGCTGAGGGCAATGGGAGCAAAACAACCTGGGGCACAGGGGACCCAGTCCCTTTCCTCCTCTTTCGTTCATGGGTAGGGGTACCTTTTTAAGGACCTTCGTTAAAAAAAGCTACTGGGACAAAACACTCAAATCTATGCTTTAGAGGTGTCTTCCCTGACCGGGAATCGAACCCGGGCCGCGGCGGTGAAAGCGCCGAATCCTAGCCACTAGACCACCAGGGAGGAGATGCTCTTGTGTGCTTGCCTTGCTCACCCCCTTATTGTGACTAAGCTAACTCCATTATAAAAATTGCCCGTAAAGTCCGAGTGGGAGAAAGTTAGGTGTCACACAGTGTGTTTGTCATAAGCAATTACCTTTAGCCTCCTGCAAAAGCCTTTTAATTCCGCAAACAGCTCTTCCTGGACAGCCGGTGCTGCAGCAGCCAGCAGAAAAAGGGAGTTGAGTAAAGCTTGGCCTTGGGTCTCACCAGGTTGGCCGAGTGGTTAAGGCGTTGGACTTAAGATCCAATGGACGTTTGTCCGCATGGGTTCGAGCCCCATTCCTGGTATGGGTTTTCAGCTGCTTTGTAAGAAAGTGCAGATGCTTTTGAAAAGCATTTTCCTGCGCCCTTCCACTGCCCCTCTCCAACAGTCCCCATTCAAGTCTCAGCTGTGGGGTCTGCTGCTATTCTGCTACCAGCATGGATGCTTCCCAAAGCAATGCAGTGCCATCTACGCAGATCCCCTGCTTAGAGAAATACACCTCCTATATCTTTTCCCACTGAAGGGAGCAGGAGGAAGTACTTGCTTCCTGGGGAACATGGGTCTGCCCCTGGAATTTTTTAACCCGGCTCTTGCAGATTTCTCCCCTTTTTTGATTTCACCTACAAGCTCTCCCTTGCCAGAGGAGCAGGATCTGCTGATGCAGGCCCGGCTGGCTCAAACGTGCAAAGGCTTTTCCCCAAACCTCTGGGGGAAAATTGAGGAGAGTTCCCTGCCCCCGCCTCCTCTCGCCTTCCGAACGGGCTTCCAAACGGGCAATGCCCTGACGGGTCCCCCACAACCCGTCCTGCCCACAGCCACACCCCTGTATAAGAGGGTGACCCATGTCCCTCACCCTCCATGTTTGAACGGAAGGCACCGTCTGTCCTGAGGGGTGTACCAGACAGGCATCTCTCCAGCCAGGCAGACCCCTGCAGCACCCGTTAAGCTCCAAAGCCTATACATTCCCAAGATGCCACAGGTCAGTATGCAAATCAGACTGCCCTGGCCACACCCTCCCTGTGGCTGGCCTCTGCTTTTTTCCGTACGTGCAGCTCAGTTTTTTCTTACCCAGATCCAGACTTCCATTTTAGCAAAAAGGTGGGTTGCAATGGGTCCAGGATGCCATTTGGAAACAAAGCCTGCAGGCCTGTCAAAGGAGACTTCCTGCCGCACGCCATGTGGTCAGAAGCCTACAAAAGGAATTGCACTTTGGAATACAGGGTCTCACTTGCTCAAGAGCCTTGCACAAGTGACTTTCCTCCCGCTGTGGAAAGCAGCTATAAAGGGACCTTGCAAAAATGATATTTGGAGCTATACTGCGTGATGCTAGGCAAACTGTGAGTCAGAAAGCAACTTCATTTTGAGAAGCCCGCAACCTACGGGAAGGAAAAGTTTTCAAGGGCAGAAGAAGGACTTTTCCCTGACCGGGAATCGAACCCGGGCCGCGGCGGTGAGAGCGCCGAATCCTAACCACTAGACCACCAGGGAGCCCAGTGCCATGCAGCAAAAGTTCATACACTGCTTTCCGAATGACAAAGCTCATGGGGGCTGAAAGCTTATTTTTCACTACAGCACATATGAATCAGAAATTGAAAAAATCCTCATAATGCCACCCGACTGTCTGTCACTTCCAAGCACAGGCCATCCTCTCCCCCTTGCTACTGAACCGATGAATTCCTGTACAATCGGGATCCACGGGAAAACACAAGAGGGACACCTAGTGGCTGCTGATGGCGCACAGACAGCTGGAACACTTTCTCAACCCTGTCTCGTTATTCAGCTTGCTGGAAGAATACATTGCTCTTAAGCGATTCAAGAGTGCAAGGGAGAAGAGTGCTCCAAAGTAGATGTATGCATCACAGCAGGGGTTTCCAGCAATTTACCTTTCTGGTGAGCTGGTACTGCACTTTACACACACATAGAGCACCAGACTGGGTGGAGGAGTGCGTGCGCATAAAGGTGGCTGAGGGCAATGGGAGCAAAACAACCTGGGGCACAAGGGACCCAGTCCCTTTCCTCCTCTTTCGTTCATGGGTAGGGGTACCTTTTTAAGGACCTTCGTTTAAAAAAAGCTACTGGGACAAAACACTCAAATCTATGCTTTAGAGGTATCTTCCCTGACCGGGAATCGAAGCCGGGCCGCGGCGGTGAAAGCACCGAATCCTAGCCACTAGACCACCAGGGAGGAGATGCTCTTGTGTGCTTGCCTTGCTCACCCCCTTATTGTGACTAAGCTAACTCCATTATAAAAATTGCCCGTAAAGTCCGAGTGGGAGAAAGTTAGGTGTCACACAGTGTGTTTGTCATAAGCAATTACCTTTAGCCTCCTGCAAAAGCCTTTTAATTCCGCAAACAGCTCTTCCTGGACAGCCGGTGCTGCAGCAGCCAGCAGAAAAAGGGAGTTGAGTAAAGCTTGGCCTTGGGTCTCACCAGGGTGGCCGAGTGGTTAAGGCGTTGGACTTAAGATCCAATGGATGTTTGTCCGCATGGGTTCGAGCCCCATTCCTGGTATGGGTTTTCAGCTGCTTTGTAAGAAAGTGCAGATGCTTTTGAAAAGCATTTTCCTGCGCCCTTCCACTGCCCCTCTCCAACAGTCCCCATTCAAGT
This sequence comes from Lissotriton helveticus, assembly GCF_964261635.1. Taxonomy (NCBI): domain Eukaryota; kingdom Metazoa; phylum Chordata; class Amphibia; order Caudata; family Salamandridae; genus Lissotriton; species Lissotriton helveticus. The sequence goes on along the minus strand of NC_136063.1, from coordinate 1,691,830,618 downwards.
CTCAGCTGTGGGGTCTGCTGCTATTCTGCTACCAGCATGGATGCTTCCCAAAGCATTGCAGTGCCATCTACGCAGATCCCCTGCTTAGAGAAATACACCTCCTATATCTTTTCCCACTGAAGGGAGCAGGAGGAAGTACTTGCTTCCTGGGGAACATGGGTCTGCCCCTGGAATTTTTTAACCCGGCTCTTGCAGATTTCTCCCCTTTTTTGATTTCACCTACAAGCTCTCCCTTGCCAGAGGAGCAGGATCTGCTGATGCAGGCCCGGCTGGCTCAAACGTGCAAAGGCTTTTCCCCAAACCTCTGGGGGAAAATTGAGGAGAGTTCCCTGCCCCCGCCTCCTCTCGCCTTCCGAACGGGCTTCCAAACGGGCAATGCCCTGACGGGTCCCCCACAACCCGTCCTGCCCACAGCCACACCCCTGTATAAGAGGGTGACCCATGTCCCTCACCCTCCATGTTCGAACGGAAGGCACCGTCTGTCCTGAGGGGTGTACCAGACAGGCATCTCTCCAGCCAGGCAGACCCCTGCAGCACCCGTTAAGCTCCAAAGCCTATACATTCCCAAGATGCCACAGGTCAGTATGCAAATCAGACTGCCCTGGCCACACCCTCCCTGTGGCTGGCCTCTGCTTTTTTCCGTACGTGCAGCTCAGTTTTTTCTTACCCAGATCCAGACTTCCATTTTAGCAAAAAGGTGGGTTGCAATGGGTCCAGGATGCCATTTGGAAACAAAGCCTGCAGGCCTGTCAAAGGAGACTTCCTGCCGCACGCCATGTGGTCAGAAGCCTACAAAAGGAATTGCACTTTGGAATACAGGGTCTCACTTGCTCAAGAGCCTTGCACAAGTGACTTTCCTCCCGCTGTGGAAAGCAGCTATAAAGGGACCTTGCAAAAATGATATTTGGAGCTATACTGCGTGATGCTAGGCAAACTGTGAGTCAGAAAGCAACTTCATTTTGAGAAGCCCGCGACCTACGGGAAGGAAAAGTTTTCAAGGGCAGAAGAAGGACTTTTCCCTGACCGGGAATCGAACCCAGGCCGCGGCGGTGAGAGCGCCGAATCCTAACCACTAGACCACCAGGGAGCCCAGTGCCATGCAGCAAAAGTTCATACACTGCTTTCCGAATGACAAAGCTCATGGGGGCTGAAAGCTTATTTTTCTCTACAGCACATATGAATCAGAAATTGAAAAAATCCTCATAATGCCACCCGACTGTCTGTCACTTCCAAGCACAGGCCATCCTCTCCCCCTTGCTACTGAACCGATGAATTCCTGTACAATCGGGATCCGCGGGAAAACACAAGAGGGACATCTAGTGGCTGCTGATGGCGCACAGACAGCTGGAACACTTTCTCAACCCTGTCTCGTTATTCAGCTTGCTGGAAGAATACATTGCTCTTAAGCGATTCAAGAGTGCAAGGGAGAAGAGTGCTCCAAAGTAGATGTATGCATCACAGCAGGGGTTTCCAGCAATTTACCTTTCTGGTGAGCTGGTACTGCACTTTACACACACATAGAGCACCAGACTGGGTGGAGGAGTGCGTGCGCATAAAGGTGGCTGAGGGCAATGGGAGCAAAACAACCTGGGGCACAGGGGACCCAGTCCCTTTCCTCCTCTTTCGTTCATGGGTAGGGGTACCTTTTTAAGGACCTTCGTTAAAAAAAGCTACTGGGACAAAACACTCAAATCTATGCTTTAGAGGTATCTTCCCTGACCGGGAATCGAACCCGGGCCGCGGCGGTGAAAGCACCGAATCCTAGCCACTAGACCACCAGGGAGGAGATGCTCTTGTGTGCTTGCCTTGCTCACCCCCTTATTGTGACTAAGCTAACTCCATTATAAAAATTGCCCGTAAAGTCCGAGTGGGAGAAAGTTAGGTGTCACACAGTGTGTTTGTCATAAGCAATTACCTTTAGCCTCCTGCAAAAGCCTTTTAATTCCGCAAACAGCTCTTCCTGGACAGCCGGTGCTGCAGCAGCCAGCAGAAAAAGGGAGTTGAGTAAAGCTTGGCCTTGGGTCTCACCAGGGTGGCCGAGTGGTTAAGGCATTGGACTTAAGTTCCAATGGACGTTTATCCGCATGGGTTCGAGCCCTATTCCTGGTATGGGTTTTCAGCTGCTTTGTAAGAAAGTGCAGATGCTTTTGAAAAGCATTTTCCTGCGCCCTTCCACTGCCCCTCTCCAACAGTCCCCATTCAAGTCTCAGCTGTGGGGTCTGCTGCTATTCTGCTACCAGCATGGATGCTTCCCAAAGCAATGCAGTGCCATCTACGCAGATCCCCTGCTTAGAGAAATACACCTCCTATATCTTTTCCCACTGAAGGGAGCAGGAGGAAGTACTTGCTTCCTGGGGAACATGGGTCTGCCCCTGGAATTTTTTAACCCGGCTCTTGCAGATTTCTCCCCTTTTTTGATTTCACCTACAAGCTCTCCCTTGCCAGAGGAGCAGGATCTGCTGATGCAGGCCCGGCTGGCTCAAACGTGCAAAGGCTTTTCCCCAAACCTCTGGGGGAAAATTGAGGAGAGTTCCCTGCCCCCGCCTCCTCTCGCCTTCCGAACGGGCTTCCAAACGGGCAATGCCCTGACGGGTCACCCACAACCCGTCCTGCCCACAGCCACACCCCTGTATAAGAGGGTGACCCATGTCCCTCACCCTCCATGTTCGAACGGAAGGCACCGTCTGTCCTGAGGGGTGTACCAGACAGGCATCTCTCCAGCCAGGCAGACCCCTGTAGCACCCGTTAAGCTCCAAAGCCTATACATTCCCAAGATGCCACAGGTCAGTATGCAAATCAGACTGCCCTGGCCACACCCTCCCTGTGGCTGGCCTCTGCTTTTTTCCGTACGTGCAGCTCAGTTTTTTCTTACCCAGATCCAGACTTCCATTTTAGCAAAAAGGTGGGTTGCAATGGGTCCAGGATGCCATTTGGAAACAAAGCCTGCAGGCCTGTCAAAGGAGACTTCCTGCCGCACGCCATGTGGTCAGAAGCCTACAAAAGGAATTGCACTTTGGAATACAGGGTCTCACTTGCTCAAGAGCCTTGCACAAGTGACTTTCCTCCCGCTGTGGAAAGCAGCTATAAAGGGATCTTGCGAAAATGATATTTGGAGCTATACTGCGTGATGCTAGGCAAACTGTGAGTCAGAAAGCAACTTCATTTTGAGAAGCCCGCGACCTACGGGAAGGAAAAGTTTTCAAGGGCAGAAGAAGGACTTTTCCCTGACCGGGAATCGAACCTGGGCCACGGCGGTGAGAGCGCCGAATCCTAACCACTAGACCACCAGGGAGCCCAGTGCCATGCAGCAAAAGTTCATACACTGCTTTCCGAATGACAAAGCTCATGGGGGCTGAAAGCTTATTTTTCACTACAGCACATATGAATCAGAAATTGAAAAAATCCTCATAATGCCACCCGACTGTCTGTCACTTCCAAGCACAGGCCATCCTCTCCCCCTTGCTACTGAACCGATGAATTCCTGTACAATCGGGATCCACGGGAAAACACAAGAGGGACACCTAGTGGCTGCTGATGGCGCACAGACAGCTGGAACACTTTCTCAACCCTGTCTCGTTATTCAGCTTGCTGGAAGAATACATTGCTCTTAAGCGATTCAAGAGTGCAAGGGAGAAGAGTGCTCCAAAGTAGATGTATGCATCACAGCAGGGGTTTCCAGCAATTTACCTTTCTGGTGAGCTGGTACTGCACTTTACACACACATAGAGCACCAGACTGGGTGGAGGAGTGCGTGCGCATAAAGGTGGCTGAGGGCAATGGGAGCAAAACAACCTGGGGCACAAGGGACCCAGTCCCTTTCCTCCTCTTTCGTTCATGGGTAGGGGTACCTTTTTAAGGACCTTCGTTTAAAAAAAGCTACTGGGACAAAACACTCAAATCTATGCTTTAGAGGTATCTTCCCTGACCGGGAATCGAAGCCGGGCCGCGGCGGTGAAAGCACCGAATCCTAGCCACTAGACCACCAGGGAGGAGATGCTCTTGTGTGCTTGCCTTGCTCACCCCCTTATTGTGACTAAGCTAACTCCATTATAAAAATTGCCCGTAAAGTCCGAGTGGGAGAAAGTTAGGTGTCACACAGTGTGTTTGTCATAAGCAATTACCTTTAGCCTCCTGCAAAAGCCTTTTAATTCCGCAAACAGCTCTTCCTGGACAGCCGGTGCTGCAGCAGCCAGCAGAAAAAGGGAGTTGAGTAAAGCTTGGCCTTGGGTCTCACCAGGGTGGCCGAGTGGTTAAGGCGTTGGACTTAAGATCCAATGGATGTTTGTCCGCATGGGTTCGAGCCCCATTCCTGGTATGGGTTTTCAGCTGCTTTGTAAGAAAGTGCAGATGCTTTTGAAAAGCATTTTCCTGCGCCCTTCCACTGCCCCTCTCCAACAGTCCCCATTCAAGTCTCAGCTGTGGGGTCTGCTGCTATTCTGCTACCAGCATGGATGCTTCCCAAAGCATTGCAGTGCCATCTACGCAGATCCCCTGCTTAGAGAAATACACCTCCTATATCTTTTCCCACTGAAGGGAGCAGGAGGAAGTACTTGCTTCCTGGGGAACATGGGTCTGCCCCTGGAATTTTTTAACCCGGCTCTTGCAGATTTCTCCCCTTTTTTGATTTCACCTACAAGCTCTCCCTTGCCAGAGGAGCAGGATCTGCTGATGCAGGCCCGGCTGGCTCAAACGTGCAAAGGCTTTTCCCCAAACCTCTGGGGGAAAATTGAGGAGAGTTCCCTGCCCCCGCCTCCTCTCGCCTTCCGAACGGGCTTCCAAACGGGCAATGCCCTGACGGGTCCCCCACAACCCGTCCTGCCCCCAGCCACACCCCTGTATAAGAGGGTGACCCATGTCCCTCACCCTCCATGTTCGAACGGAAGGCACCGTCTGTCCTGAGGGGTGTACCAGACAGGCATCTCTCCAGCCAGGCAGACCCCTGCAGCACCCGTTAAGCTCCAAAGCCTATACATTCCCAAGATGCCACAGGTCAGTATGCAAATCAGACTGCCCTGGCCACACCCTCCCTGTGGCTGGCCTCTGCTTTTTTCCGTACGTGCAGCTCAGTTTTTTCTTACCCAGATCCAGACTTCCATTTTAGCAAAAAGGTGGGTTGCAATGGGTCCAGGATGCCATTTGGAAACAAAGCCTGCAGGCCTGTCAAAAGAGACTTCCTGCCGCACGCCATGTGGTCAGAAGCCTACAAAAGGAATTGCACTTTGGAATACAGGGTCTCACTTGCTCAAGAGCCTTGCACAAGTGACTTTCCTCCCGCTGTGGAAAGCAGCTATAAAGGGACCTTGCGAAAATGATATTTGGAGCTATACTGCGTGATGCTAGGCAAACTGTGAGTCAGAAAGCAACTTCATTTTGAGAAGCCCGCGACCTACGGGAAGGAAAAGTTTTCAAGGACAGAAGAAGGACTTTTCCCTGACCGGGAATCGAACCCGGGCCGCGGCGGTGAGAGCGCCGAATCCTAACCACTAGACCACCAGGGAGCCCAGTGCCATGCAGCAAAAGTTCATACACTGCTTTCCGAATGACAAAGCTCATGGGGGCTGAAAGCTTATTTTTCTCTACAGCACATATGAATCAGAAATTGAAAAAATCCTCATAATGCCACCCGACTGTCTGTCACTTCCAAGCACAGGCCATCCTCTCCCCCTTGCTACTGAACCGATGAATTCCTGTACAATCGGGATCCACGGGAAAACACAAGAGGGACATCTAGTGGCTGCTGATGGCGCACAGACAGCTGGAACACTTTCTCAACCCTGTCTCGTTATTCAGCTTGCTGGAAGAATACATTGCTCTTAAGCGATTCAAGAGTGCAAGGGAGAAGAGTGCTCCAAAGTAGATGTATGCATCACAGCAGGGGTTTCCAGCAATTTACCTTTCTGGTGAGCTGGTACTGCACTTTACACACACATAGAGCACCAGTCTGGGTGGAGGAGTGCGTGCGCATAAAGGTGGCTGAGGGCAATGGGAGCAAAACAACCTGGGGCACAGGGGACCCAGTCCCTTTCCTCCTCTTTCGTTCATGGGTAGGGGTACCTTTTTAAGGACCTTCGTTAAAAAAAGCTACTGGGACAAAACACTCAAATCTATGCTTTAGAGGTGTCTTCCCTGACCGGGAATCGAACCCGGGCCGCGGCGGTGAAAGCGCCGAATCCTAGCCACTAGACCACCAGGGAGGAGATGCTCTTGTGTGCTTGCCTTGCTCACCCCCTTATTGTGACTAAGCTAACTCCATTATAAAAATTGCCCGTAAAGTCCGAGTGGGAGAAAGTTAGGTGTCACACAGTGTGTTTGTCATAAGCAATTACCTTTAGCCTCCTGCAAAAGCCTTTTAATTCCGCAAACAGCTCTTCCTGGACAGCCGGTGCTGCAGCAGCCAGCAGAAAAAGGGAGTTGAGTAAAGCTTGGCCTTGGGTCTCACCAGGTTGGCCGAGTGGTTAAGGCGTTGGACTTAAGATCCAATGGACGTTTGTCCGCATGGGTTCGAGCCCCATTCCTGGTATGGGTTTTCAGCTGCTTTGTAAGAAAGTGCAGATGCTTTTGAAAAGCATTTTCCTGCGCCCTTCCACTGCCCCTCTCCAACAGTCCCCATTCAAGTCTCAGCTGTGGGGTCTGCTGCTATTCTGCTACCAGCATGGATGCTTCCCAAAGCAATGCAGTGCCATCTACGCAGATCCCCTGCTTAGAGAAATACACCTCCTATATCTTTTCCCACTGAAGGGAGCAGGAGGAAGTACTTGCTTCCTGGGGAACATGGGTCTGCCCCTGGAATTTTTTAACCCGGCTCTTGCAGATTTCTCCCCTTTTTTGATTTCACCTACAAGCTCTCCCTTGCCAGAGGAGCAGGATCTGCTGATGCAGGCCCGGCTGGCTCAAACGTGCAAAGGCTTTTCCCCAAACCTCTGGGGGAAAATTGAGGAGAGTTCCCTGCCCCCGCCTCCTCTCGCCTTCCGAACGGGCTTCCAAACGGGCAATGCCCTGACGGGTCCCCCACAACCCGTCCTGCCCACAGCCACACCCCTGTATAAGAGGGTGACCCATGTCCCTCACCCTCCATGTTCGAACGGAAGGCACCGTCTGTCCTGAGGGGTGTACCAGACAGGCATCTCTCCAGCCAGGCAGACCCCTGCAGCACCCGTTAAGCTCCAAAGCCTATACATTCCCAAGATGCCACAGGTCAGTATGCAAATCAGACTGCCCTGGCCACACCCTCCCTGTGGCTGGCCTCTGCTTTTTTCCGTACGTGCAGCTCAGTTTTTTCTTACCCAGATCCAGACTTCCATTTTAGCAAAAAGGTGGGTTGCAATGGGTCCAGGATGCCATTTGGAAACAAAGCCTGCAGGCCTGTCAAAGGAGACTTCCTGCCGCACGCCATGTGGTCAGAAGCCTACAAAAGGAATTGCACTTTGGAATACAGGGTCTCACTTGCTCAAGAGCCTTGCACAAGTGACTTTCCTCCCGCTGTGGAAAGCAGCTATAAAGGGACCTTGCGAAAATGATATTTGGAGCTATACTGCGTGATGCTAGGCAAACTGTGAGTCAGAAAGCAACTTCATTTTGAGAAGCCCGCGACCTACGGGAAGGAAAAGTTTTCAAGGGCAGAAGAAGGACTTTTCCCTGACCGGGAATCGAACCCGGGCCGCGGCGGTGAGAGCGCCGAATCCTAATCACTAGACCACCAGGGAGCCCAGTGCCATGCAGCAAAAGTTCATACACTGCTTTCCGAATGACAAAGCTCATGGGGGCTGAAAGCTTATTTTTCTCTACAGCACATATGAATCAGAAATTGAAAAAATCCTCATAATGCCACCCGACTGTCTGTCACTTCCAAGCACAGGCCATCCTCTCCCCCTTGCTACTGAACCGATGAATTCCTGTACAATCGGGATCCACGGGAAAACACAAGAGGGACACCTAGTGGCTGCTGATGGCGCACAGACAGCTGGAACACTTTCTCAACCCTGTCTCGTTATTCAGCTTGCTGGAAGAATACATTGCTCTTAAGCGATTCAAGAGTGCAAGGGAGAAGAGTGCTCCAAAGTAGATGTATGCATCACAGCAGGGGTTTCCAGCAATTTACCTTTCTGGTGAGCTGGTACTGCACTTTACACACACATAGAGCACCAGACTGGGTGGAGGAGTGCGTGCGCATAAAGGTGGCTGAGGGCAATGGGAGCAAAACAACCTGGGGCACAAGGGACCCAGTCCCTTTCCTCCTCTTTCGTTCATGGGTAGGGGTACCTTTTTAAGGACCTTCGTTTAAAAAAAGCTACTGGGACAAAACACTCAAATCTATGCTTTAGAGGTATCTTCCCTGACCGGGAATCGAACCCGGGCCGCGGCGGTGAAAGCGCCGAATCCTAGCCACTAGACCACCAGGGAGGAGATGCTCTTGTGTGCTTGCCTTGCTCACCCCCTTATTGTGACTAAGCTAACTCCAATATAAAAATTGCCCGTAAAGTCCGAGTGGGAGAAAGTTAGGTGTCACACAGTGTGTTTGTCATAAGCAATTACCTTCAGCCTCCTGCAAAAGCCTTTTAATTCCGCAAACAGCTCTTGCTGGACAGCCGGTGCTGCAGCAGCCAGCAGAAAAAGGGAGTTGAGTAAAGCTGGACCTTGGGTCTCACCAGGGTGGCCGAGTGGTTAAGGCGTTGGACTTAAGATCCAATGGATGTTTGTCCGCATGGGTTCGAGCCCCATTCCTGGTATGGGTTTTCAGCTGCTTTGTAAGAAAGTGCAGATGCTTTTGAAAAGCATTTTCCTGCGCCCTTCCACTGCCCCTCTCCAACAGTCCCCATTCAAGTCTCAGCTGTGGGGTCTGCTGCTATTCTGCTACCAGCATGGATGCTTCCCAAAGCAATGCAATGCCATCTACGCAGATCCCCTGCTTAGAGAAATACACCTCCTATATCTTTTCCCACTAAAGGGAGCAGGAGGAAGTACTTGCTTCCTGGGGAACATGGGTCTGCCCCTGGAATTTTTTAACCCGGCTCTTGCAGATTTCTCCCCTTTTTTGATTTCACCTACAAGCTCTCCCTTGCCAGAGGAGCAGGATCTGCTGATGCAGGCCCGGCTGGCTCAAACGTGCAAAGGCTTTTCCCCAAACCTCTGGGGGAAAATTGAGGAGAGTTCCCTGCCCCCGCCTCCTCTCGCCTTCCGAAAGGGCTTCCAAACGGGCAATGCCCTGACGGGTCCCCCACAACCCGTCCTGCCCACAGCCACACCCCTGTATAAGAGGGTGACCCATGTCCCTCACCCTCCATGTTCGAACGGAAGGCACCGTCTGTCCTGAGGGGTGTACCAGACAGGCATCTCTCCAGCCAGGCAGACCCCTGCAGCACCCGTTAAGCTCCAAAGCCTATACATTCCCAAGATGCCACAGGTCAGTATGCAAATCAGACTGCCCTGGCCACACCCTCCCTGTGGCTGGCCTCTGCTTTTTTCCGTACGTGCAGCTCAGTTTTTTCTTACCCAGATCCAGACTTCCATTTTAGCAAAAAGGTGGGTTGCAATGGGTCCAGGATGCCATTTGGAAACAAAGCCTGCAGGCCTGTCAAAGGAGACTTCCTGCCGCACGCCATGTGGTCAGAAGCCTACAAAAGGAATTGCACTTTGGAATACAGGGTCTCACTTGCTCAAGAGCCTTGCACAAGTGACTTTCCTCCCGCTGTGGAAAGCAGCTATAAAGGGACCTTGCGAAAATGATATTTGGAGCTATACTGCGTGATGCTAGGCAAACTGTGAGTCAGAAAGCAACTTCATTTTGAGAAGCCCGCGACCTACGGGAAGGAAAAGTTTTCAAGGGCAGAAGAAGGACTTTTCCCTGACCGGGAATCGAACCCGGGCCGCGGCGGTGAGAGCGCCGAATCCTAACCACTAGACCACCAGGGAGCCCAGTGCCATGCAGCAAAAGTTCATACACTGCTTTCCGAATGACAAAGCTCATGGGGGCTGAAAGCTTATTTTTCACTACAGCACATATGAATCAGAAATTGAAAAAATCCTCATAATGCCACCCGACTGTCTGTCACTTCCAAGCACAGGCCATCCTCTCCCCCTTGCTACAGAACCGATGAATTCCTGTACAATCGGGATCCACGGGAAAACACAAGAGGGACACCTAGTGGCTGCTGATGGCGCACAGACAGCTGGAACACTTTCTCAACCCTGTCTCGTTATTCAGCTTGCTGGAAGAATACATTGCTCTTAAGCGATTCAAGAGTGCAAGGGAGAAGAGTGCTCCAAAGTAGATGTATGCATCACAGCAGGGGTTTCCAGCAATTTACCTTTCTGGTGAGCTGCTACTGCACTTTACACACACATAGAGCACCAGACTGGGTGGAGGAGTGCGTGCGCATAAAGGTGGCTGAGGGCAATGGGAGCAAAACAACCTGGGGCACAAGGGACCCAGTCCCTTTCCTCCTCTTTCGTTCATGGGTAGGGGTACCTTTTTAAGGACCTTCGTTTAAAAAAAGCTACTGGGACAAAACACTCAAATCTATGCTTTAGAGGTATCTTCCCTGACCGGGAATCGAACCCGGGCCGCGGCGGTGAAAGCGCCGAATCCTAGCCACTAGACCACCAGGGAGGAGATGCTCTTGTGTGCTTGCCTTGCTCACCCCCTTATTGTGACTGAGCTAACTCCATTATAAAAATTGCCCGTAAAGTCCGAGTGGGAGAAAGTTAGGTGTCACACAGTGTGTTTGTCATAAGCAATTACCTTTAGCCTCCTGCAAAAGCCTTTTAATTCCGCAAACAGCTCTTCCTGGACAGCCGGTGCTGCAGCAGCCAGCAGAAAAAGGGAGTTGAGTAAAGCTTGGCCTTGGGTCTCACCAGGGTGGCCGAGTGGTTAAGGCGTTGGACTTAAGATCCAATGGATGTTTGTCCGCATGGGTTCGAGCCCCATTCCTGGTATGGGTTTTCAGCTGCTTTGTAAGAAAGTGCAGATGCTTTTGAAAAGCATTTTCCTGCGCCCTTCCACTGCCCCTCTCCAACAGTCCCCATTCAAGTCTCAGCTGTGGGGTCTGCTGCTATTCTGCTACCAGCATGGATGCTTCCCAAAGCATTGCAGTGCCATCTACGCAGATCCCCTGCTTAGAGAAATACACCTCCTATATCTTTTCCCACTGAAGGGAGCAGGAGGAAGTACTTGCTTCCTGGGGAACATGGGTCTGCCCCTGGAATTTTTTAACCCGGCTCTTGCAGATTTCTCCCATTTTTTGATTTCACCTACAAGCTCTCCCTTGCCAGAGGAGCAGGATCTGCTGATGCAGGCCCGGCTGGCTCAAACGTGCAAAGGCTTTTCCCCAAACCTCTGGGGGAAAATTGAGGAGAGTTCCCTGCCCCCGCCTCCTCTCGCCTTCCGAACGGGCTTCCAAACGGGCAATGCCCTGACGGGTCCCCCACAACCCGTCCTGCCCACAGCCACACCCCTGTATAAGAGGGTGACCCATGTCCCTCACCCTCCATGTTCGAACGGAAGGCACCGTCTGTCCTGAGGGGTGTACCAGACAGGCATCTCTCCAGCCAGGCAGACCCCTGCAGCACCCGTTAAGCTCCAAAGCCTATACATTCCCAAGATGCCACAGGTCAGTATGCAAATCAGACTGCCCTGGCCACACCCTCCCTGTGGCTGGCCTCTGCTTTTTTCCGTACGTGCAGCTCAGTTTTTTCTTACCCAGATCCAGACTTCCATTTTAGCAAAAAGGTGGGTTGCAATGGGTCCAGGATGCCATTTGGAAACAAAGCCTGCAGGCCTGTCAAAGGAGACTTCCTGCCGCACGCCATGTGGTCAGAAGCCTACAAAAGGAATTGCACTTTGGAATACAGGGTCTCACTTGCTCAAGAGCCTTGCACAAGTGACTTTCCTCCCGCTGTGGAAAGCAGCTATAAAGGGACCTTGCGAAAATGATATTTGGAGCTATACTGCGTGATGCTAGGCAAACTGTGAGTCAGAAAGCAACTTCATTTTGAGAAGCCCGCGACCTACGGGAAGGAAAAGTTTTCAAGGGCAGAAGAAGGACTTTTCCCTGACCGGGAATCGAACCCGGGCCGCAGCGGTGAGAGCGCCGAATCCTAACCACTAGACCACCAGGGAGCCCAGTGCCATGCAGCAAAAGTTCATACACTGCTTTCCGAATGACAAAGCTCATGGGGGCTGAAAGCTTATTTTTCACTACAGCACATATGAATCAGAAATTGAAAAAATCCTCATAATGCCACCCGACTGTCTGTCACTTCCAAGCACAGGCCATCCTCTCCCCCTTGCTACTGAACCGATGAATTCCTGTACAATCGGGATCCACGGGAAAACACAAGAGGGACACCTAGTGGCTGCTGATGGCGCACAGACAGCTGGAACACTTTCTCAACCCTGTCTCGTTATTCAGCTTGCTGGAAGAATACATTGCTCTTAAGCGATTCAAGAGTGCAAGGGAGAAGAGTGCTCCAAAGTAGATGTATGCATCACAGCAGGGGTTTCCAGCAATTTACCTTTCTGGTGAGCTGGTACTGCACTTTACACACACATAGAGCCCCAGACTGGGTGGAGGAGTGCGTGCGCATAAAGGTGGCTGAGGGCAATGGGAGCAAAACAACCTGGGGCACAAGGGACCCAGTCCCTTTCCTCCTCTTTCGTTCATGGGTAGGGGTACCTTTTTAAGGACCTTCGTTTAAAAAAAGCTACTGGGACAAAACACTCAAATCTATGCTTTAGAGGTATCTTCCCTGACCGGGAATCGAACCCGGGCCGCGGCGGTGAAAACGCCGAATCCTAGCCACTAGACCACCAGGGAGGAGATGCTCTTGTGTGCTTGCCTTGCTCACCCCCTTATTGTGACTAAGCTAACTCCAATATAAAAATTGCCCGTAAAGTCCGAGTGGGAGAAAGTTAGGTGTCACACAGTGTGTTTGTCATAAGCAATTACCTTCAGCCTCCTGCAAAAGCCTTTTAATTCTGCAAACAGCTCTTGCTGGACAGCCGGTGCTGCAGCAGCCAGCAGAAAAAGGGAGTTGAGTAAAGCTGGACCTTGGGTCTCACCAGGGTGGCCGAGTGGTTAAGGCGTTGGACTTAAGATCCAATGGACGTTTGTCCGCATGGGTTCGAGCCCCATTCCTGGTATGGGTTTTCAGCTGCTTTGTAAGAAAGTGCAGATGCTTTTGAAAAGCATTTTCCTGCGCCCTTCCACTGCCCCTCTCCAACAGTCCCCATTCAAGTCTCAGCTGTGGGGTCTGCTGCTATTCTGCTACCAGCATGGATGCTTCCCAAAGCAATGCAGTGCCATCTACGCAGATCCCCTGCTTAGAGAAATACACCTCCTATATCTTTTCCCACTGAAGGGAGCAGGAGGAAGTACTTGCTTCCTGGGGAACATGGGTCTGCCCCTGGAATTTTTTAACCCGGCTCTTGCAGATTTCTCCCCTTTTTTGATTTCACCTACAAGCTCTCCCTTGCCAGAGGAGCAGGATCTGCTGATGCAGGCCCGGCTGGCTCAAACGTGCAAAGGCTTTTCCCCAAACCTCTGGGGGAAAATTGAGGAGAGTTCCCTGCCCCCGCCTCCTCTCGCCTTCCGAACGGGATTCCAAACGGGCAATGCCCTGACGGGTCCCCCACAACCCGTCCTGCCCACAGCCACACCCCTGTATAAGAGGGTGACCCATGTCCCTCACCCTCCATGTTCGAACGGACGGCACCGTCTGTCCTGAGGGGTGTACCAGACAGGCATCTCTCCAGCCAGGCAGACCCCTGCAGCACCCGTTAAGCTCCAAAGCCTATACATTCCCAAGATGCCACAGGTCAGTATGCAAATCAGACTGCCCTGGCCACACCCTCCCTGTGGCTGGCCTCTGCTTTTTTCCGTACGTGCAGCTCAGTTTTTTCTTACCCAGATCCAGACTTCCATTTTAGCAAAAAGGTGGGTTGCAATGGGTCCAGGATGCTATTTGGAAACAAAGCCTGCAGGCCTGTCAAAGGAGACTTCCTGCCGCACGCCATGTGGTCAGAAGCCTACAAAAGGAATTGCACTTTGGAATACAGGGTCTCACTTGCTCAAGAGCCTTGCACAAGTGACTTTCCTCCCGCTGTGGAAAGCAGCTATAAAGGGACCTTGCGAAAATGATATTTGGAGCTATACTGCGTGATGCTAGGCAAACTGTGAGTCAGAAAGCAACTTCATTTTTAGAAGCCCGCGACCTACGGGAAGGAAAAGTTTTCAAGGACAGAAGAAGGACTTTTCCCTGACCGGGAATCGAACCCGGGCCGCGGCGGTGAGAGCGCCGAATCCTAACCACTAGACCACCAGGGAGCCCAGTGCCATGCAGCAAAAGTTCATACACTGCTTTCCGAATGACAAAGCTCATGGGGGCTGAAAGCTTATTTTTCTCTACAGCACATATGAATCAGAAATTGAAAAAATCCTCATAATGCCACCCGACTGTCTGTCACTTCCAAGCACAGGCCATCCTCTCCCCCTTGCTACTGAACCGATGAATTCCTGTACAATCGGGATCCACGGGAAAACGCAAGAGGGACATCTAGTGGCTGCTGATGGCGCACAGACAGCTGGAACACTTTCTCAACCCTGTCTCGTTATTCAGCTTGCTGGAAGAATACATTGCTCTTAAGTGATTCAAGAGTGCAAGGGAGAAGAGTGCTCCAAAGTAGATGTATGCATCACAGCAGGGGTTTCCAGCAATTTACCTTTCTGGTGAGCTGGTACTGCACTTTACACACACATAGAGCACCAGACTGGGTGGAGGAGTGCGTGCGCATAAAGGTGGCTGAGGGCAATGGGAGCAAAACAACCTGGGGCACAGGGGACCCAGTCCCTTTCCTCCTCTTTCGTTCATGGGTAGGGGTACCTTTTTAAGGACCTTCGTTAAAAAAAGCTACTGGGACAAAACACTCAAATCTATGCTTTAGAGGTATCTTCCCTGACCGGGAATCGAACCCGGGCCGCGGCGGTGAAAGCGCTGAATCCTAGCCACTAGACCACCAGGGAGGAGATGCTCTTGTGTGCTTGCCTTGCTCACCCCCTTATTGTGACTAAGCTAACTCCATTATAAAAATTGCCCGTAAAGTCCGAGTGGGAGAAAGTTAGGTGTCACACAGTGTGTTTGTCATAAGCAATTACCTTTAGCCTCCTGCAAAAGCCTTTTAATTCCGCAAACAGCTCTTCCTGGACAGCCGGTGCTGCAGCAGCCAGCAGAAAAAGGGAGTTGAGTAAAGCTTGGCCTTGGGTCTCACCAGGGTGGCCGAGTGGTTAAGGCGTTGGACTTAAGATCCAATGGATGTTTGTCCGCATGGGTTCGAGCCCCATTCCTGGTATGGGTTTTCAGCTGCTTTGTAAGAAAGTGCAGATGCTTTTGAAAAGCATTTTCCTGCGCCCTTCCACTGCCCCTCTCCAACAGTCCCCATTCAAGTCTCAGCTGTGGGGTCTGCTGCTATTCTGCTACCAGCATGGATGCTTCCCAAAGCAATGCAGTGCCATCTACGCAGATCCCCTGCTTAGAGAAATACACCTCCTATATCTTTTCCCACTGAAGGGAGCAGGAGGAAGTACTTGCTTCCTGGGGAACATGGGTCTGCCCCTGGAATTTTTTAACCCGGCGCTTGCAGATTTCTCCCCTTTTTTGATTTCACCTACAGGCTCTCCCTTGCCAGAGGAGCAGGATCTGCTGATGCAGGCCCGGCTGGCTCAAACGTGCAAAGGCTTTTCCCCAAACCTCTGGGGGAAAATTGAGGAGAGTTCCCTGCCCCCGCCTCCTCTCGCCTTCCGAACGGGCTTCCAAACGGGCAATGCCCTGACGGGTCACCCACAACCCGTCCTGCCCACAGCCACACCCCTGTATAGGAGGGTGACCCATGTCCCTCACCCTCCATGTTCGAACGGAAGGCACCGTCTGTCCTGAGGGGTGTACCAGACAGGCATCTCTCCAGCCAGGCAGACCCCTGCAGCACCCGTTAAGCTCCAAAGCCTATACATTCCCAAGATGCCACAGGTCAGTATGCAAATCAGACTGCCCTGGCCACACCCTCCCTGTGGCTGGCCTCTGCTTTTTTCCGTACGTGCAGCTCAGTTTTTTCTTACCCAGATCCAGACTTCCATTTTAGCAAAAAGGTGGGTTGCAATGGGTCCAGGATGCCATTTGGAAACAAAGCCTGCAGGCCTGTCAAAGGAGACTTCCTGCCGCACGCCATGTGGTCAGAAGCCTACAAAAGGAATTGCACTTTGGAATACAGGGTCTCACTTGCTCAAGAGCCTTGCACAAGTGACTTTCCTCCCGCTGTGGAAAGCAGCTATAAAGGGACCTTGCGAAAATGATATTTGGAGCTATACTGCGTGATGCTAGGCAAACTGTGAGTCAGAAAGCAACTTCATTTTGAGAACCCCGCGACCTACGGGAAGGAAAAGTTTTCAAGGGCTGAAGAAGGACTTTTCCCTGACCGGGAATCGAATCCGGGCCGCGGCGGTGAGAGCGCCGAATCCTAACCACTAGACCACCAGGGAGCCCAGTGCCATGCAGCAAAAGTTCATACACTGCTTTCCGAATGACAAAGCTCATGGGGGCTGAAAGCTTATTTTTCACTACAGCACATATGAATCAGAAATTGAAAAAATCCTCATAATGCCACCCGACTGTCTGTCACTTCCAAGCACAGGCCATCTCCCCCTTGCTACAGAACCGATGAATTCCTGTACAATCGGGATCCACGGGAAAACACAAGAGGGACACCTAGTGGCTGCTGATGGCGCACAGACAGCTGGAACACTTTCTCAACCCTGTCTCGTTATTCAGCTTGCTGGAAGAATACATTGCTCTTAAGCGATTCAAGAGTGCAAGGGAGAAGAGTGCTCCAAAGTAGATGTATGCATCACAGCAGGGGTTTCCAGCAATTTACCTTTCTGGTGAGCTGCTACTGCACTTTACACACACATAGAGCACCAGACTGGGTGGAGGAGTGCGTGCGCATAAAGGTGGCTGAGGGCAATGGGAGCAAAACAACCTGGGGCACAAGGGACCCAGTCCCTTTCCTCCTCTTTCGTTCATGGGTAGGGGTACCTTTTTAAGGACCTTCGTTTAAAAAAAGCTACTGGGACAAAACACTCAAATCTATGCTTTAGAGGTATCTTCCCTGACCGGGAATCGAACCCGGGCCGCGGC
The DNA here is from genome assembly GCF_964261635.1 of Lissotriton helveticus. Taxonomy (NCBI): domain Eukaryota; kingdom Metazoa; phylum Chordata; class Amphibia; order Caudata; family Salamandridae; genus Lissotriton; species Lissotriton helveticus. The sequence continues at coordinate 1,691,813,437 of NC_136063.1, read as the reverse complement.
GGTGAAAGCGCCGAATCCTAGCCACTAGACCACCAGGGAGGAGATGCTCTTGTGTGCTTGCCTTGCTCACCCCCTTATTGTGACTAAGCTAACTCCATTATAAAAATTGCCCGTAAAGTCCGAGTGGGAGAAAGTTAGGTGTCACACAGTGTGTTTGTCATAAGCAATTACCTTTAGCCTCCTGCAAAAGCCTTTTAATTCCGCAAACAGCTCTTCCTGGACAGCCGGTGCTGCAGCAGCCAGCAGAAAAAGGGAGTTTAGGAAAGCTTGGCCTTGGGTCTCACCAGGGTGGCCGAGTGGTTAAGGCGTTGGACTTAAGATCCAATGGACGTTTGTCCGCATGGGTTCGAGCCCCATTCCTGGTATGGATTTTCAGCTGCTTTGTAAGAAAGTGCAGATGCTTTTGAAAAGCATTTTCCTGCGCCCTTCCACTGGCCCTCTCCAACAGTCCCCATTCAAGTCTCAGCTGTGGGGTCTGCTGCTATTCTGCTACCAGCATGGATGCTTCCCAAAGCATTGCAGTGCCATCTACGCAGATCCCCTGCTTAGAGAAATACACCTCCTATATCTTTTCCCACTGAAGGGAGCAGGAGGAAGTACTTGCTTCCTGGGGAACATAAGTCTGCCCCTGGAATTTTTTAACCGGGCTCTTGCAGATTTCTCCCATTTTTTGATTTCACCTACAAGCTCTCCCTTGCCAGAGGAGCAGGATCTGCTGATGCAGGCCCGGCTGGCTCAAACGTGCAAAGGCTTTTCCCCAAACCTCTGGGGGAAAATTGAGGAGAGTTCCCTGCCCCCGCCTCCTCTCGCCTTCCGAACGGGCTTCCAAACGGGCAATGCCCTGACGGGTCCCCCACAACCCGTCCTGCCCACAGCCACACCCCTGTATAAGAGGGTGACCCATGTCCCTCACCCTCCATGTTCGAACGGAAGGCACCGTCTGTCCTGAGGGGTGTACCAGACAGGCATCTCTCCAGCCAGGCAGACCCCTGCAGCACCCGTTAAGCTCCAAAGCCTATACATTCCCAAGATGCCACAGGTCAGTATGCAAATCAGACTGCCCTGGCCACACCCTCCCTGTGGCTGGCCTCTGCTTTTTTCCGTACGTGCAGCTCAGTTTTTTCTTACCCAGATCCAGACTTCCATTTTAGCAAAAAGGTGGGTTGCAATGGGTCCAGGATGCCATTTGGAAACAAAGCCTGCAGGCCTGTCAAAGGAGACTTCCTGCCGCACGCCATGTGGTCAGAAGCCTACAAAAGGAATTGCACTTTGGAATACAGGGTCTCACTTGCTCAAGAGCCTTGCACAAGTGACTTTCCTCCCGCTGTGGAAAGCAGCTATAAAGGGACCTTGCGAAAATGATATTTGGAGCTATACTGCGTGATGCTAGGCAAACTGTGAGTCAGAAAGCAACTTCATTTTGAGAAGCCCGCGACCTACGGGAAGGAAAAGTTTTCAAGGGCAGAAGAAGGACTTTTCCCTGACCGGGAATTGAACCCGGGCCGCGGCGGTGAGAGCGCCGAATCCTAACCACTAGACCACCAGGGAGCCCAGTGCCATGCAGCAAAAGTTCATACACTGCTTTCCGAATGACAAAGCTCATGGGGGCTGAAAGCTTATTTTTCTCTACAGCACATATGAATCAGAAATTGAAAAAATCCTCATAATGCCACCCGACTGTCTGTCACTTCAAAGCACAGGCCATCCTCTCCCCCTTGCTACTGAACCGATGAATTCCTGTACAATCGGGATCCACGGGAAAACACAAGAGGGACATCTAGTGGCTGCTGATGGCGCACAGACAGCTGGAACACTTTCTCAACCCTGTCTCGTTATTCAGCTTGCTGGAAGAATACATTGCTCTTAAGCGATTCAAGAGTGCAAGGGAGAAGAGTGCTCCAAAGTAGATGTATGCATCACAGCAGGGGTTTCCAGCAATTTACCTTTCTGGTGAGCTGGTACTGCACTTTACACACACATAGAGCACCAGACTGGGTGGAGGAGTGCGTGCGCATAAAGGTGGCTGAGGGCAATGGGAGCAAAACAACCTGGGGCACAAGGGACCCAGTCCCTTTCCTCCTCTTTCGTTCATGGGTAGGGGTACCTTTTTAAGGACCTTCATTTAAAAAAAGCTACTGGGACAAAACACTCAAATCTATGCTTTAGAGGTATCTTCCCTGACCGGGAATCGAACCCGGGCCGCGGCGGTGAAAGCGCCGAATCCTAGCCACTAGACCACCAGGGAGGAGATGCTCTTGTGTGCTTGCCTTGCTCACCCCCTTATTGTGACTAAGCTAACTCCAATATAAAAATTGCCCGTAAAGTCCGAGTGGGAGAAAGTTAGGTGTCACACAGTGTGTTTGTCATAAGCAATTACCTTCAGCCTCCTGCAAAAGCCTTTTAATTCTGCAAACAGCTCTTGCTGGACAGCCGGTGCTGCAGCAGCCAGCAGAAAAAGGGAGTTGAGTAAAGCTGGACCTTGGGTCTCACCAGGGTGGCCGAGTGGTTAAGGCGTTGGACTTAAGATCCAATGGACGTTTGTCCGCATGGGTTCGCGCCCCATTCCTGGTATGGGTTTTCAGCTGCTTTGTAAGAAAGTGCAGATGCTTTTGAAAAGCATTTTCCTGCGCCCTTCCACTGCCCCTCTCCAACAGTCCCCATTCAAGTCTCAGCTGTGGGGTCTGCTGCTATTCTGCTACCAGCATGGATGCTTCCCAAAGCAATGCAGTGCCATCTACGCAGATCCCCTGCTTAGAGAAATACACCTCCTATATCTTTTCCCACTGAAGGGAGCAGGAGGAAGTACTTGCTTCCTGGGGAACATGGGTCTGCCCCTGGAATTTTTTAACCCGGCTCTTGCAGATTTCTCCCCTTTTTTGATTTCACCTACAAGCTCTCCCTTGCCAGAGGAGCAGGATCTGCTGATGCAGGCCCGGCTGGCTCAAACGTGCAAAGGCTTTTCCCCAAACCTCTGGGGGAAAATTGAGGAGAGTTCCCTGCCCCCGCCTCCTCTCGCCTTCCGAACGGGATTCCAAACGGGCAATGCCCTGACGGGTCCCCCACAACCCGTCCTGCCCACAGCCACACCCCTGTATAAGAGGGTGACCCATGTCCCTCACCCTCCATGTTCGAACGGAAGGCACCGTCTGTCCTGAGGGGTGTACCAGACAGGCATCTCTCCAGCCAGGCAGACCCCTGCAGCACCCGTTAAGCTCCAAAGCCTATACATTCCCAAGATGCCACAGGTCAGTATGCAAATCAGACTGCCCTGGCCACACCCTCCCTGTGGCTGGCCTCTGCTTTTTTCCGTACGTGCAGCTCAGTCTTTTCTTACCCAGATCCAGACTTCCATTTTAGCAAAAAGGTGGGTTGCAATGGGTCCAGGATGCTATTTGGAAACAAAGCCTGCAGGCCTGTCAAAGGAGACTTCCTGCCACACGCCATGTGGTCAGAAGCCTACAAAAGGAATTGCACTTTGGAATACAGGGTCTCACTTGCTCAAGAGCCTTGCACAAGTGACTTTCCTCCCGCTGTGGAAAGCAGCTATAAAGGGACCTTGCGAAAATGATATTTGGAGCTATACTGCGTGATGCTAGGCAAACTGTGAGTCAGAAAGCAACTTCATTTTTAGAAGCCCGCGACCTACGGGAAGGAAAAGTTTTCAAGGACAGAAGAAGGACTTTTCCCTGACCGGGAATCGAACCCGGGCCGCAGCGGTGAGAGCGCCGAATCCTAACCACTAGACCACCAGGGAGCCCAGTGCCATGCAGCAAAAGTTCATACACTGCTTTCCGAATGACAAAGCTCATGGGGGCTGAAAGCTTATTTTTCTCTACAGCACATATGAATCAGAAATTGAAAAAATCCTCATAATGCCACCCGACTGTCTGTCACTTCCAAGCACAGGCCATCCTCTCCCCCTTGCTACTGAACCGATGAATTCCTGTACAATCGGGATCCACGGGAAAACACAAGAGGGACATCTAGTGGCTGCTGATGGCGCACAGACAGCTGGAACACTTTCTCAACCCTGTCTCGTTATTCAGCTTGCTGGAAGAATACATTGCTCTTAAGCGATTCAAGAGTGCAAGGGAGAAGAGTGCTCCAAAGTAGATGTATGCATCACAGCAGGGGTTTCCAGCAATTTACCTTTCTGGTGAGCTGGTACTGCACTTTACACACACATAGAGCACCAGACTGGGTGGAGGAGTGCGTGCGCATAAAGGTGGCTGAGGGCAATGGGAGCAAAACAACCTGGGGCACAGGGGACCCAGTCCCTTTCCTCCTCTTTCGTTCATGGGTAGGGGTACCTTTTTAAGGACCTTCGTTAAAAAAAGCTACTGGGACAAAACACTCAAATCTATGCTTTAGAGGTATCTTCCCTGACCGGGAATCGAACCCGGGCCGCGGAAGGTGAAAGCGCCGAATCCTAGCCACTAGACCACCAGGGAGGAGATGCTCTTGTGTGCTTGCCTTGCTCACCCCCTTATTGTGACTAAGCTAACTCCATTATAAAAATTGCCCGTAAAGTCCGAGTGGGAGAAAGTTAGGTGTCACACAGTGTGTTTGTCATAAGCAATTACCTTTAGCCTCCTGCAAAAGCCTTTTAATTCCGCAAACAGCTCTTCCTGGACAGCCGGTGCTGCAGCAGCCAGCAGAAAAAGGGAGTTGAGTAAAGCTTGGCCTTGGGTCTCACCAGGGTGGCCGAGTGGTTAAGGCGTTGGACTTAAGATCCAATGGATGTTTGTCCGCATGGGTTCGAGCCCCATTCCTGGTATGGGTTTTCAGCTGCTTTGTAAGAAAGTGCAGATGCTTTTGAAAAGCATTTTCCTGCGCCCTTCCACTGCCCCTCTCCAACAGTCCCCATTCAAGTCTCAGCTGTGGGGTCTGCTGCTATTCTGCTACCAGCATGGATGCTTCCCAAAGCAATGCAGTGCCATCTACGCAGATCCCCTGCTTAGAGAAATACACCTCCTATATCTTTTCCCACTGAAGGGAGCAGGAGGAAGTACTTGCTTCCTGGGGAACATGGGTCTGCCCCTGGAATTTTTTAACCCGGCGCTTGCAGATTTCTCCCCTTTTTTGATTTCACCTACAGGCTCTCCCTTGCCAGAGGAGCAGGATCTGCTGATGCAGGCCCGGCTGGCTCAAACGTGCAAAGGCTTTTCCCCAAACCTCTGGGGGAAAATTGAGGAGAGTTCCCTGCCCCCGCCTCCTCTCGCCTTCCGAACGGGCTTCCAAACGGGCAATGCCCTGACGGGTCACCCACAACCCGTCCTGCCCACAGCCACACCCCTGTATAAGAGGGTGACCCATGTCCCTCACCCTCCATGTTCGAACGGAAGGCACCGTCTGTCCTGAGGGGTGTACCAGACAGGCATCTCTCCAGCCAGGCAGACCCCTGCAGCACCCGTTAAGCTCCAAAGCCTATACATTCCCAAGATGCCACAGGTCAGTATGCAAATCAGACTGCCCTGGCCACACCCTCCCTGTGGCTGGCCTCTGCTTTTTTCCGTACGTGCAGCTCAGTTTTTTCTTACCCAGATCCAGACTTCCATTTTAGCAAAAAGGTGGGTTGCAATGGGTCCAGGATGCCATTTGGAAACAAAGCCTGCAGGCCTGTCAAAGGAGACTTCCTGCCGCACGCCATGTGGTCAGAAGCCTACAAAAGGAATTGCACTTTGGAATACAGGGTCTCACTTGCTCAAGAGCCTTGCACAAGTGACTTTCCTCCCGCTGTGGAAAGCAGCTATAAAGGGACCTTGCGAAAATGATATTTGGAGCTATACTGCGTGATGCTAGGCAAACTGTGAGTCAGAAAGCAACTTCATTTTGAGAAGCCCGCGACCTACGGGAAGGAAAAGTTTTCAAGGGCAGAAGAAGGACTTTTCCCTGACCGGGAATTGAACCCGGGCCGCGGCGGTGAGAGCGCCGAATCCTAACCACTAGACCACCAGGGAGCCCAGTGCCATGCAGCAAAAGTTCATACACTGCTTTCCGAATGACAAAGCTCATGGGGGCTGAAAGCTTATTTTTCTCTACAGCACATATGAATCAGAAATTGAAAAAATCCTCATAATGCCACCCGACTGTCTGTCACTTCAAAGCACAGGCCATCCTCTCCCCCTTGCTACTGAACCGATGAATTCCTGTACAATCGGGATCCACGGGAAAACACAAGAGGGACATCTAGTGGCTGCTGATGGCGCACAGACAGCTGGAACACTTTCTCAACCCTGTCTCGTTATTCAGCTTGCTGGAAGAATACATTGCTCTTAAGCGATTCAAGAGTGCAAGGGAGAAGAGTGCTCCAAAGTAGATGTATGCATCACAGCAGGGGTTTCCAGCAATTTACCTTTCTGGTGAGCTGGTACTGCACTTTACACACACATAGAGCACCAGACTGGGTGGAGGAGTGCGTGCGCATAAAGGTGGCTGAGGGCAATGGGAGCAAAACAACCTGGGGCACAAGGGACCCAGTCCCTTTCCTCCTCTTTCGTTCATGGGTAGGGGTACCTTTTTAAGGACCTTCGTTTAAAAAAAGCTACTGGGACAAAACACTCAAATCTATGCTTTAGAGGTATCTTCCCTGACCGGGAATCGAACCCGGGCCGCGGCGGTGAAAGCGCCAAATCCTAGCCACTAGACCACCAGGGAGGAGATGCTCTTGTGTGCTTGCCTTGCTCACCCCCTTATTGTGACTAAGCTAACTCCAATATAAAAATTGCCCGTAAAGTCCGAGTGGGAGAAAGTTAGGTGTCACACAGTGTGTTTGTCATAAGCAATTACCTTCAGCCTCCTGCAAAAGCCTTTTAATTCCGCAAACAGCTCTTGCTGGACAGCCGGTGCTGCAGCAGCCAGCAGAAAAAGGGAGTTGAGTAAAGCTGGACCTTGGGTCTCACCAGGGTGGCCGAGTGGTTAAGGCGTTGGACTTAAGATCCAATGGACGTTTGTCCGCATGGGTTCGCGCCCCATTCCTGGTATGGGTTTTCAGCTGCTTTGTAAGAAAGTGCAGATGCTTTTGAAAAGCATTTTCCTGCGCCCTTCCACTGCCCCTCTCCAACAGTCCCCATTCAAGTCTCAGCTGTGGGGTCTGCTGCTATTCTGCTACCAGCATGGATGCTTCCCAAAGCAATGCAGTGCCATCTACGCAGATCCCCTGCTTAGAGAAATACACCTCCTATATCTTTTCCCACTGAAGGGAGCAGGAGGAAGTACTTGCTTCCTGGGGAACATGGGTCTGCCCCTGGAATTTTTTAACCCGGCTCTTGCAGATTTCTCCCCTTTTTTGATTTCACCTACAAGCTCTCCCTTGCCAGAGGAGCAGGATCTGCTGATGCAGGCCCGGCTGGCTCAAACGTGCAAAGGCTTTTCCCCAAACCTCTGGGGGAAAATTGAGGAGAGTTCCCTGCCCCCGCCTCCTCTCGCCTTCCGAACGGGATTCCAAACGGGCAATGCCCTGACGGGTCCCCCACAACCCGTCCTGCCCACAGCCACACCCCTGTATAAGAGGGTGACCCATGTCCCTCACCCTCCATGTTCGAACGGAAGGCACCGTCTGTCCTGAGGGGTGTACCAGACAGGCATCTCTCCAGCCAGGCAGACCCCTGCAGCACCCGTTAAGCTCCAAAGCCTATACATTCCCAAGATGCCACAGGTCAGTATGCAAATCAGACTGCCCTGGCCACACCCTCCCTGTGGCTGGCCTCTGCTTTTTTCCGTACGTGCAGCTCAGTCTTTTCTTACCCAGATCCAGACTTCCATTTTAGCAAAAAGGTGGGTTGCAATGGGTCCAGGATGCTATTTGGAAACAAAGCCTGCAGGCCTGTCAAAGGAGACTTCCTGCCACACGCCATGTGGTCAGAAGCCTACAAAAGGAATTGCACTTTGGAATACAGGGTCTCACTTGCTCAAGAGCCTTGCACAAGTGACTTTCCTCCCGCTGTGGAAAGCAGCTATAAAGGGACCTTGCGAAAATGATATTTGGAGCTATACTGCGTGATGCTAGGCAAACTGTGAGTCAGAAAGCAACTTCATTTTTAGAAGCCCGCGACCTACGGGAAGGAAAAGTTTTCAAGGACAGAAGAAGGACTTTTCCCTGACCGGGAATCGAACCCGGGCCGCAGCGGTGAGAGCGCCGAATCCTAACCACTAGACCACCAGGGAGCCCAGTGCCATGCAGCAAAAGTTCATACACTGCTTTCCGAATGACAAAGCTCATGGGGGCTGAAAGCTTATTTTTCTCTACAGCACATATGAATCAGAAATTGAAAAAATCCTCATAATGCCACCCGACTGTCTGTCACTTCCAAGCACAGGCCATCCTCTCCCCCTTGCTACTGAACCGATGAATTCCTGTACAATCGGGATCCACGGGAAAACACAAGAGGGACATCTAGTGGCTGCTGATGGCGCACAGACAGCTGGAACACTTTCTCAACCCTGTCTCGTTATTCAGCTTGCTGGAAGAATACATTGCTCTTAAGCGATTCAAGAGTGCAAGGGAGAAGAGTGCTCCAAAGTAGATGTATGCATCACAGCAGGGGTTTCCAGCAATTTACCTTTCTGGTGAGCTGGTACTGCACTTTACACACACATAGAGCACCAGACTGGGTGGAGGAGTGCGTGCGCATAAAGGTGGCTGAGGGCAATGGGAGCAAAACAACCTGGGGCACAGGGGACCCAGTCCCTTTCCTCCTCTTTCGTTCATGGGTAGGGGTACCTTTTTAAGGACCTTCGTTAAAAAAAGCTACTGGGACAAAACACTCAAATCTATGCTTTAGAGGTATCTTCCCTGACCGGGAATCGAACCCGGGCCGCGGAAGGTGAAAGCGCCGAATCCTAGCCACTAGACCACCAGGGAGGAGATGCTCTTGTGTGCTTGCCTTGCTCACCCCCTTATTGTGACTAAGCTAACTCCATTATAAAAATTGCCCGTAAAGTCCGAGTGGGAGAAAGTTAGGTGTCACACAGTGTGTTTGTCATAAGCAATTACCTTTAGCCTCCTGCAAAAGCCTTTTAATTCCGCAAACAGCTCTTCCTGGACAGCCGGTGCTGCAGCAGCCAGCAGAAAAAGGGAGTTGAGTAAAGCTTGGCCTTGGGTCTCACCAGGGTGGCCGAGTGGTTAAGGCGTTGGACTTAAGATCCAATGGATGTTTGTCCGCATGGGTTCGAGCCCCATTCCTGGTATGGGTTTTCAGCTGCTTTGTAAGAAAGTGCAGATGCTTTTGAAAAGCATTTTCCTGCGCCCTTCCACTGCCCCTCTCCAACAGTCCCCATTCAAGTCTCAGCTGTGGGGTCTGCTGCTATTCTGCTACCAGCATGGATGCTTCCCAAAGCAATGCAGTGCCATCTACGCAGATCCCCTGCTTAGAGAAATACACCTCCTATATCTTTTCCCACTGAAGGGAGCAGGAGGAAGTACTTGCTTCCTGGGGAACATGGGTCTGCCCCTGGAATTTTTTAACCCGGCGCTTGCAGATTTCTCCCCTTTTTTGATTTCACCTACAGGCTCTCCCTTGCCAGAGGAGCAGGATCTGCTGATGCAGGCCCGGCTGGCTCAAACGTGCAAAGGCTTTTCCCCAAACCTCTGGGGAAAATTGAGGAGAGTTCCCTGCCCCCGCCTCCTCTCGCCTTCCGAACGGGCTTCCAAACGGGCAATGCCCTGACGGGTCACCCACAACCCGTCCTGCCCACAGCCACACCCCTGTATAAGAGGGTGACCCATGTCCCTCACCCTCCATGTTCGAACGGAAGGCACCGTCTGTCCTGAGGGGTGTACCAGACAGGCATCTCTCCAGCCAGGCAGACCCCTGCAGCACCCGTTAAGCTCCAAAGCCTATACATTCCCAAGATGCCACAGGTCAGTATGCAAATCAGACTGCCCTGGCCACACCCTCCCTGTGGCTGGCCTCTGCTTTTTTCTGTACGTGCAGCTCAGTTTTTTCTTACCCAGATCCAGACTTCCATTTTAGCAAAAAGGTGGGTTGCAATGGGTCCAGGATGCCATTTGGAAACAAAGCCTGCAGGCCTGTCAAAGGAGACTTCCTGCCGCACGCCATGTGGTCAGAAGCCTACAAAAGGAATTGCACTTTGGAATACAGGGTCTCACTTGCTCAAGAGCCTTGCACAAGTGACTTTCCTCCCGCTGTGGAAAGCAGCTATAAAGGGACCTTGCGAAAATGATATTTGGAGGTATACTGCGTGATGCTAGGCAAACTGTGAGTCAGAAAGCAACTTCATTTTGAGAAGCCCGCGACCTACGGGAAGGAAAAGTTTTCAAGGGCAGAAGAAGGACTTTTCCCTGACCGGGAATCGAACCCGGGCCGCGGCGGTGAGAGCGCCGAATCCTAACCACTAGACCACCAGGGAGCCCAGTGCCATGCAGCAAAAGTTCATACACTGCTTTCCGAATGACAAAGCTCATGGGGGCTGAAAGCTTATTTTTCACTACAGCACATATGAATCAGAAATTGAAAAAATCCTCATAATGCCACCCGACTGTCTGTCACTTCCAAGCACAGGCCATCCTCTCCCCCTTGCTACTGAACCGATGAATTCCTGTACAATCGGGATCCACGGGAAAACACAAGAGGGACACCTAGTGGCTGCTGATGGCGCACAGACAGCTGGAACACTTTCTCAACCCTGTCTCGTTATTCAGCTTGCTGGAAGAATACATTGCTCTTAAGCGATTCAAGAGTGCAAGGGAGAAGAGTGCTCCAAAGTAGATGTATGCATCACAGCAGGGGTTTCCAGCAATTTACCTTTCTGGTGAGCTGGTACTGCACTTTACACACACATAGAGCACCAGACTGGGTGGAGGAGTGCGTGCGCATAAAGGTGGCTGAGGGCAATGGGAGCAAAACAACCTGGGGCACAAGGGACCCAGTCCCTTTCCTCCTCTTTCGTTCATGGGTAGGGGTACCTTTTTAAGGACCTTCGTTTAAAAAAAGCTACTGGGACAAAACACTCAAATCTATGCTTTAGAGGTATCTTCCCTGACCGGGAATCGAACCCGGGCCGCGGCGGTGAAAGCGCCGAATCCTAGCCACTAGACCACCAGGGAGGAGATGCTCTTGTGTGCTTGCCTTGCTCACCCCCTTATTGTGACTAAGCTAACTCCATTATAAAAATTGCCCGTAAAGTCCGAGTGGGAGAAAGTTAGGTGTCACACAGTGTGTTTGTCATAAGCAATTACCTTTAGCCTCCTGCAAAAGCCTTTTAATTCCGCAAACAGCTCTTCCTGGACAGCCGGTGCTGCAGCAGCCAGCAGAAAAAGGTAGTTGAGTAAAGCTTGGCCTTGGGTCTCACCAGGGTGGCCGAGTGGTTAAGGCGTTGGACTTAAGATCCAATGGACGTTTGTCCGCATGGGTTCGAGCCCCATTCCTGGTATGGGTTTTCAGCTGCTTTGTAAGAAAGTGCAGATGCTTTTGAAAAGCATTTTCCTGCGCCCTTCCACTGCCCCTCTCCAACAGTCCCCATTCAAGTCTCAGCTGTGGGGTCTGCTGCTATTCTGCTACCAGCATGGATGCTTCCCAAAGCATTGCAGTGCCATCTACGCAGATCCCCTGCTTAGAGAAATACACCTCCTATATCTTTTCCCACTGAAGGGAGCAGGAGGAAGTACTTGCTTCCTGGGGAACATGGGTCTGCCCCTGGAATTTTTTAACCCGGCTCTTGCAGATTTCTCCCCTTTTTTGATTTCACCTACAAGCTCTCCCTTGCCAGAGGAGCAGGATCTGCTGATGCAGGCCCGGCTGGCTCAAACGTGCAAAGGCTTTTCCCCAAACCTCTGGGGGAAAATTGAGGAGAGTTCCCTGCCCCCGCCTCCTCTCGCCTTCCGAACGGGCTTCCAAACGGGCAATGCCCTGACGGGTCCCCCACAACCCGTCCTGCCCACAGCCACACCCCTGTATAAGAGGGTGACCCATGTCCCTCACCCTCCATGTTCGAACGGAAGGCACCGTCTGTCCTGAGGGGTGTACCAGACAGGCATCTCTCCAGCCAGGCAGACCCCTGCAGCACCCGTTAAGCTCCAAAGCCTATACATTCCCAAGATGCCACAGGTCAGTATGCAAATCAGACTGCCCTGGCCACACCCTCCCTGTGGCTGGCCTCTGCTTTTTTCCGTACGTGCAGCTCAGTTTTTTCTTACCCAGATCCAGACTTCCATTTTAGCAAAAAGGTGGGTTGCAATGGGTCCAGGATGCCATTTGGAAACAAAGCCTGCAGGCCTGTCAAAGGAGACTTCCTGCCGCACGCCATGTGGTCAGAAGCCTACAAAAGGAATTGCACTTTGGAATACAGGGTCTCACTTGCTCAAGAGCCTTGCACAAGTGACTTTCCTCCCGCTGTGGAAAGCAGCTATAAAGGGACCTTGCGAAAATGATATTTGGAGCTATACTGCGTGATGCTAGGCAAACTGTGAGTCAGAAAGCAACTTCATTTTGAGAAGCCCGCGACCTACGGGAAGGAAAAGATTTCAAGGGCAGAAGAAGGACTTTTCCCTGACCGGGAATCGAACCCGGGCCGCGGCGGTGAGAGCGCCGAATCCTAACCACTAGACCACCAGGGAGCCCAGTGCCATGCAGCAAAAGTTCATACACTGCTTTCCGAATGACAAAGCTCATGGGGGCTGAAAGCTTATTTTTCACTACAGCACATATGAATCAGAAATTGAAAAAATCCTCATAATGCCACCCGACTGTCTGTCACTTCCAAGCACAGGCCATCCTCTCCCCCGTGCTACTGAACCGATGAATTCCTGTACAATCGGGATCCACGGGAAAACACAAGAGGGACACCTAGTGGCTGCTGATGGCGCACAGACAGCTGGAACACTTTCTCAACCCTGTCTCGTTATTCAGCTTGCTGGAAGAATACATTGCTCTTAAGCGATTCAAGAGTGCAAGGGAGAAGAGTGCTCCAAAGTAGATGTATGCATCACAGCAGGGGTTTCCAGCAATTTACCTTTCTGGTGAGCTGGTACTGCACTTTACACACACATAGAGCACCAGACTGGGTGGAGGAGTGCGTGCGCATAAAGGTGGCTGAGGGCAATGGGAGCAAAACAACCTGGGGCACAAGGGACCCAGTCCCTTTCCTCCTCTTTCGTTCATGGGTAGGGGTACCTTTTTAAGGCCCTTCGTTTAAAAAAAGCTACTGGGACAAAACACTCAAATCTATGCTTTAGAGGTATCTTCCCTGACAGGGAATCGAACCCGGGCCGCGGCGGTGAAAGCGCCGAATCCTAGCCACTAGACCACCAGGGAGGAGATGCTCTTGTGTGCTTGCCTTGCTCACCCCCTTATTGTGACTAAGCTAACTCCAATATAAAAATTGCCCGTAAAGTCCGAGTGGGAGAAAGTTAGGTGTCACACAGTGTGTTTGTCATAAGCAATTACCTTCAGCCTCCTGCAAAAGCCTTTTAATTCTGCAAACAGCTCTTGCTGGACAGCCGGTGCTGCAGCAGCCAGCAGAAAAAGGGAGTTGAGTAAAGCTGGACCTTGGGTCTCACCAGGGTGGCCGAGTGGTTAAGGCGTTGGACTTAAGATCCAATGGACGTTTGTCCGCATGGGTTCGCGCCCCATTCCTGGTATGGGTTTTCAGCTGCTTTGTAAGAAAGTGCAGATGCTTTTGAAAAGCATTTTCCTGCGCCCTTCCACTGCCCCTCTCCAACAGTCCCCATTCAAGTCTCAGCTGTGGGGTCTGCTGCTATTCTGCTACCAGCATGGATGCTTCCCAAAGCAATGCAGTGCCATCTACGCAGATCCCCTGCTTAGAGAAATACACCTCCTATATCTTTTCCCACTGAAGGGAGCAGGAGGAAGTACTTGCTTCCTGGGGAACATGGGTCTGCCCCTGGAATTTTTTAACCCGGCTCTTGCAGATTTCTCCCCTTTTTTGATTTCACCTACAAGCTCTCCCTTGCCAGAGGAGCAGGATCTGCTGATGCAGGCCCGGCTGGCTCAAACGTGCAAAGGCTTTTCCCCAAACCTCTGGGGGAAAATTGAGGAGAGTTCCCTGCCCCCGCCTCCTCTCGCCTTCCGAACGGGATTCCAAACGGGCAATGCCCTGACGGGTCCCCCACAACCCGTCCTGCCCACAGCCACACCCCTGTATAAGAGGGTGACCCATGTCCCTCACCCTCCATGTTCGAACGGAAGGCACCGTCTGTCCTGAGGGGTGTACCAGACAGGCATCTCTCCAGCCAGGCAGACCCCTGCAGCACCCGTTAAGCTCCAAAGCCTATACATTCCCAAGATGCCACAGGTCAGTATGCAAATCAGACTGCCCTGGCCACACCCTCCCTGTGGCTGGCCTCTGCTTTTTTCCGTACGTGCAGCTCAGTCTTTTCTTACCCAGATCCAGACTTCCATTTTAGCAAAAAGGTGGGTTGCAATGGGTCCAGGATGCTATTTGGAAACAAAGCCTGCAGGCCTGTCAAAGGAGACTTCCTGCCACACGCCATGTGGTCAGAAGCCTACAAAAGGAATTGCACTTTGGAATACAGGGTCTCACTTGCTCAAGAGCCTTGCACAAGTGACTTTCCTCCCGCTGTGGAAAGCAGCTATAAAGGGACCTTGCGAAAATGATATTTGGAGCTATACTGCGTGATGCTAGGCAAACTGTGAGTCAGAAAGCAACTTCATTTTTAGAAGCCCGCGACCTACGGGAAGGAAAAGTTTTCAAGGACAGAAGAAGGACTTTTCCCTGACCGGGAATCGAACCCGGGCCGCAGCGGTGAGAGCGCCGAATCCTAACCACTAGACCACCAGGGAGCCCAGTGCCATGCAGCAAAAGTTCATACACTGCTTTCCGAATGACAAAGCTCATGGGGGCTGAAAGCTTATTTTTCTCTACAGCACATATGAATCAGAAATTGAAAAAATCCTCATAATGCCACCCGACTGTCTGTCACTTCCAAGCACAGGCCATCCTCTCCCCCTTGCTACTGAACCGATGAATTCCTGTACAATCGGGATCCACGGGAAAACACAAGAGGGACATCTAGTGGCTGCTGATGGCGCACAGACAGCTGGAACACTTTCTCAACCCTGTCTCGTTATTCAGCTTGCTGGAAGAATACATTGCTCTTAAGCGATTCAAGAGTGCAAGGGAGAAGAGTGCTCCAAAGTAGATGTATGCATCACAGCAGGGGTTTCCAGCAATTTACCTTTCTGGTGAGCTGGTACTGCACTTTACACACACATAGAGCACCAGACTGGGTGGAGGAGTGCGTGCGCATAAAGGTGGCTGAGGGCAATGGGAGCAAAACAACCTGGGGCACAGGGGACCCAGTCCCTTTCCTCCTCTTTCGTTCATGGGTAGGGGTACCTTTTTAAGGACCTTCGTTAAAAAAAGCTACTGGGACAAAACACTCAAATCTATGCTTTAGAGGTATCTTCCCTGACCGGGAATCGAACCCGGGCCGCGGAAGGTGAAAGCGCCGAATCCTAGCCACTAGACCACCAGGGAGGAGATGCTCTTGTGTGCTTGCCTTGCTCACCCCCTTATTATGACTAAGCTAACTCCATTATAAAAATTGCCCGTAAAGTCCGAGTGGGAGAAAGTTAGGTGTCACACAGTGTGTTTGTCATAAGCAATTACCTTTAGCCTCCTGCAAAAGCCTTTTAATTCCGCAAACAGCTCTTCCTGGACAGCCGGTGCTGCAGCAGCCAGCAGAAAAAGGGAGTTGAGTAAAGCTTGGCCTTGGGTCTCACCAGGGTGGCCGAGTGGTTAAGGCGTTGGACTTAAGATCCAATGGATGTTTGTCCGCATGGGTTCGAGCCCCATTCCTGGTATGGGTTTTCAGCTGCTTTGTAAGAAAGTGCAGATGCTTTTGAAAAGCATTTTCCTGCGCCCTTCCACTGCCCCTCTCCAACAGTCCCCATTCAAGTCTCAGCTGTGGGGTCTGCTGCTATTCTGCTACCAGCATGGATGCTTCCCAAAGCAATGCAGTGCCATCTACGCAGATCCCCTGCTTAGAGAAATACACCTCCTATATCTTTTCCCACTGAAGGGAGCAGGAGGAAGTACTTGCTTCCTGGGGAACATGGGTCTGCCCCTGGAATTTTTTAACCCGGCGCTTGCAGATTTCTCCCCTTTTTTGATTTCACCTACAGGCTCTCCCTTGCCAGAGGAGCAGGATCTGCTGATGCAGGCCCGGCTGGCTCAAACGTGCAAAGGCTTTTCCCCAAACCTCTGGGGGAAAATTGAGGAGAGTTCCCTGCCCCCGCCTCCTCTCGCCTTCCGAACGGGCTTCCAAACGGGCAATGCCCTGACGGGTCACCCACAACCCGTCCTGCCCACAGCCACACCCCTGTATAAGAGGGTGACCCATGTC